>NW_024599485.1:0-22238 GCF_004379255.2 Salvia splendens | reverse complement strand
CTTTTTCCATCAATTTGGTTTCAGTCATTTGGTAATGTACATATTTATGTTTTAATGTACAGTACATTAGTAGCAAATAATATAACCTAATAAGTGTAAGAATAGCAAAGAGACTACTACACAAAACAATAAATAATTGAATCCTACAAGAACGACTCTAACTTCTTGCCCTTAGTGAACATTGTGCTACTGGGTTGGTACTACACCCCAACCCCCATGGACTATTAAACCCTTGGGGAATGGATATAACTTATGCCCCTCATCATACAAATTATAGTCTACATTAAAATACAATTTTTGCACATTATAATCTACATCACAATAATAACGTAGCACATATTTGAACATCTTTAAAGCTTGTCGTTGCTTTAATGCAATGAACATATCATCGTCAAAGTCATCCTCGAATCGATTCTTGCACTCGTTGAACCTATTCAGAAACACATACAATGCAGTATCAGTTAATGTACATTTATGGCTAAATAATGTAACAGAACATGATGTACAGATCTAGCTACATGATGTAACAGAACATGATGCATAAAATTAGCATCAAATGATGTACTAATCTATCTAAATGATGTAACAGTAAATAATGTTTTAAAGTCATGTACAAGTATGCATATATAATGTAGCATTGTTTCCTACTGAATTAATGTACAAATACAACCCCTAAATATAGCTTTTTAATCAAAATGCTGCACAAAAACAATGTACAGTGGTAGTAGGAATAAATTAACAGATTTGGTTTACAATAATGTACATTTATAAAAGAATAATGTATTAACCAATGATGTACAGATAAGCTACCATGATGTAGCACGAAAAAATACATATAATTCATGTACTAAACTGCCTACATGATGTAACATAAACAGAGGTTCTTAAATCATGTAAAAATAGCAACTTATAATGTAGCACAGGATCATGCACAAATGCTTTATAAAAGAAGATATAAAGGAGTATATAGAGCAGATAATGTACGAGCATTGTTTAAATAATATAGCAAACCAAAATCGATATCCATCACCAAATCAGTAATTGTAAATTGACCGAATAATTGTAGAAGCACTAAAACGAATACGAAAAATTCAATTAACGAACAACATATAGTAGAAAGACCTAAAATAATGTACAAATGCTTTTTAAAAGCAGATATAGAGGAGCATGTTGAGCAAATAATGTAACTCAAATAATGTAGCAGTTCATACCATAATCCAGAATAATGTACCACATCAGTACGTAATATAAATATTGGGTTAAATAATGCACAAATGTTTTATAAAAGAAGATATAGAAGAGTATATAGAGCAGACAACGTACAAACATTATTTAATGTAGCAAACCAAAATCGATATCCATCACCAAATCAGAAATTGTAAATTGACCGAATAATTGTAGAAGTACTAAAACGAATACCCAAAATTCAATTAACGAACGACATACAGTAGAGGGACCTAAAATTGAATTTCGATAATGAAAGAACATGACCTCAGATTCACAAAAAATGTAGTTTTCAGTATACACGAAGTGAAATTATTGCTTAATCATCGTATTTCTATCGAAAATATTACCTGCTTTCGGGCTAGGGATACAAATGGCGACGTCTGGTTGTGACAAAATAGCAAAATCGACCGTCGAATGATGAGAACGAGATCAAAGTTTGCTTTGGTCCGATTTCCCGTCGTCCTTGCTGCACGAATCAGCATTTTTCCTTTATCTGTGGATTAAAAAACGGCGCGGTTAGGGTTTGAGAAGAGGGGAGAAGTGAGGAAGTCGTGACTAATGAAAGAGAATGGAATGAGGGATATGTCAAGCGTCTCTCCAAATAATCACGTAATTATCGCACTTGCAATTTTGAAACTACTGATATAATTCTCGTGTTTACAATTATACTCCTATAATGTATTACGAACATGGTATAATGTAACGAGGACCATAAAATCTCCTCATCATCTAATCTGTCCACAATCTTGATCTAATGGTTATTATTATATTGAAACTTAACACTATAAAGACAATAGGAACATAATACTCCCCTTTTTATAGTTTGCTTATGATATTTTGTAAGGGCTAAAGTTATATATAGAAAATTTCAACATATTTAGAAGTAGAAAATTTTAAAAAATAAAAAATTTGATAGGGGCTTAGCCCCTCCCTCGTGTTATTATCCAACAAATAAAAATCTGCAACGCCCAAACATATAAGAAAATCTCATTCCAAGAGAATCATCATGTATAAAACATCAGCTTCTATAGAAAGGAAGGGAGAGCTATATATATGTCATGTATACATCCAACTCTGTATATTCTCTAGCTTGGCATCACAACCAAAAATTTCACATCAAATCACTCAATAATTTACACACCTGCATATAATACTGGACAAATTTCTCCCCATTCAAAACTTAATATTATTTCATTTGGATTGGCATGCCCACTGGAAGAATGTTGCACTGTCGTGATGAGAATATTGCTCACGCCTCTTCCCTGGTTGGCCAATTCCGTAATCGGACTCTGGTGATGGCACCGGAGTAGAGTCACCCGTGCTACTCCCCTCCTCATGGTTACCACCATTGGACTTCTTTGTGTTGATGAATCGACCCCCGCATCCTCGCGCTCGTCTCAGGGCGTGAAGGTGGCGCGACTCATGAAGATAAGGCTGATGAGAAACATAAGAGCATCAAGCATTATTATAAACTATAGGTCTAATATTTCATTTATTATGGTCTGGTGCTAAACATTTAATTTGAAGAATGCATATATCTTACTTACCTTCCTAACTCTCGTTGCTTTGTTCTCCATTTCAGCTTTCGCTCGTAGCTGTCTTCGCCTCAGAATCGCATGATACTGTTTCGCATTCACATAAACAGGCTCTTCCGGCATCACAAAGGGCAGAGTCGTCCCACAGTGAGGCGTGGGATGTAAATCGGGATATATCTGAATATCAATGCACATTAGGCATAGCTACAGAGTAAATGGCGACAAATTAATTGAGTTACAAACATAAGTTGTGATTTCTTTAGGGTTTTCTAAGTAATCATAAATTGTGTTGCACCATTCAAGTGACAATTTACAAACTCGGTTTTTCTCAAACGATCATTGGAGTTAATCACATACGCATTTTCTTGAAAAGTCGAAGATTATAAGGTTAGCCGAAATATTAGACATGTCATAAGGGAACAAGATATGCACAATTCAACCATAATTCACAAGACAGATAAGTTTAACAGAGCAACAATTGTTGTATTCACCACGAGCGCAGTGTGTATTTTACCTAATCCGATTATGACCTAATAGTTTTAGCGCGTTAAGTGCAGAAAAGTAGCAGTAAGCCATATACCAACTCTTGCCGCCCACGCGCTTGCGTATTATCCCTCAACTCTGGTTCGAGGTAAGAGTATGTAGAGATTACCTGAAATCCAATTATGCAATTTAATCGATAAATATTTGAAATAGAAATTCATTTGAAGTTGAAATTCAAAATAAAGAAAAAGAAATCTCATTTTGAGCTACCACCGTGATCTCTTTGATTTCCATGTACAATGTATTCACCTATCGTAGAAGGCAGTGCCGGTGGTGCAGCCTTTCCCTGCTCCTGGCTGCACACTGAACAACATACTTTGTTACTTTCACAAAATAATTGACGAACGAGGCAGCTTATGACATTATCACAATTTTCAGAATTGATAAAACATCAGCAGGTAGTCTATGCCTCTCGCCTCGTTGCTAATATTTCGAAAAATCCATGATGGTAGTAATGTCTGCTTGCTAAGACAGCGAGTCTACTTGGTGTTCTATAATCGTATTCTCATTTTCCTTTCACCTTTGAATTAAGAGGTGCTTCACTAACAAATTAAGAGCTTTTCACTTCCACTAACAAATGAAACAGAATTTGTTTAATCAACACACCTATACGTAAAAGCATCTCGCTCTTCTCTTAGAGGATAGTACCAAAGCGATATCCTAAATGTTTTATACTCCTAATTAATACGGGATCACGAAAATAGCATTGGACTAAGTATTAATACATCAATTTTCATCCTAAAGTCATTCCTTCGACGCGCAAATATTGAGGAGAGAATACATTTGGACTAAACTTGAGCAATTTAGGAATCACATCCCATAAAAATTATGCATCAACTTCATAAAATTCTAAGTGGAAAACTTCCCCAAGACTTCGAGGAAGTTCATATTTTGTTTTCTTTTGCAACTTGAAACGTACATCTCGTTCAAATTTCAACTTCAAGAAGACCCCAAGATGATTCCATAATCGCATGGGATGATCGATCGATCATAGAGGATACTAACAGGAATTTGAGAAAAACACTCGAACGATAAAATGGAACCTGAATTCGGCAATTCAGAAATTTGTCCTCTGAACTGGCTGTGCAGTTGATTTGGAGGTGTCATACTCAGTGGGCTTCTTGATAGGACATTCGTGGATGCATAATTGTCCCCGGCACCATAATGCCAACCTTGTGAACCGGCTTCAAGCCAATTATTATAGCCTTTTGTATCAAACTCACACTGCTCTCTTTTACCTCGATGCTGTTGCATACTTACCTACCTACAAACAAGGTCACGACCGATCAAAAGCATATAACCGAAATATGATCGTCATGTCACAATACATATGAAGACTAGTGAATCCATTTAAGTACTTAATAAGTCATTAATATACATGTTTACATTATAAATGCATAAATAATGAAGTACTACTCAGTTTGTATGAGCTTATGTAAAAAATGTTGATTGTTAATTAGCATTAGCATTGAAATAAATCATAGCCAAGTACCATCACTTAGGTATATGTACCAAATCCAATATGTTCAAATTCATAACCAACAATCAAATCACAAACAAGCTGTTAAACAAATAAATGGCCAGATCATCAGCAAGCTTGAGTTCCTATTGACATCTCACGAACTCGCAAAATGGCTGCACCGTAGCAACGAATTCAAAGGGAAACAAGATATGAGGCTGGGATAGTGATGCAAGAAAAGGAAGATAATTACCAATGTTGTTACATCATCTTTGGTTTTGGGGCTAAAGACTTGATGTAATTAATGATACTAAATTCAAATTATATTGAGTGAATTGAATCAGGTAAAGTATTTTTCCAGAATGAATTGAACCACATTGCTTACGGCTTACGCACCTCCTTCCAACCATTATTGCGTTCGACTCTAATCAAACTCCTTGCTCCTTGTAAAATAACATTTCAAGAGGCATTCACTCTATCCTCAAAATTCTAATGTGTATTGATTCCACTCAACCTCCTCATTTGCTAACTATTGAACATTTTTGCCAAGGAAAGTCCATCACATATATTCTCAATCTGAGGAATCAGTTAAAGTTTTGTATTATCAGTTAATGTTTAAGTGATTACTGTTTTAGTTACTTAATTGCCTGGAGATTTAAAGATTAAGAATGACTTGAAAATGAATGCATTTTAGTTGAATCTGAATCTGATACTTGAAAAGTCAAATAATCTTCACCCTATATACTTTTCAAAAATTGAATCAAGCCAAAATCTGACCTTTGAATCAAGATAATTAACAAGAAATCGAAGAAGTATATCAATTAATTTCTAACATTAGCAACATCAAATTTTCGTCTCTCCATCAAGGATTATAAAACAGTAAATAATCAGAACTTTTGAATAAAAATAATTCATCCAAAATTTACAAGTTTGTGCTCTCCCTCTCTCTCACACACACAAACACAGCCTCATAAAATCTTCACAAAATTTCCTTTTTAAGCAAAACCACAACATAACCAACCACATCTAGCCAATCAAATCAACATCATATATACATACATAACAGGTAAATAAATGGAAAAAATAAAAATAAAAATTAGAGACACCAAATTCAACCGCCAACTGATTAAACCAACAATAAAAAGAGAAAATAAACTTACTGCAGTGAGTCGGTGAGAGAGGTGTTCATGCAAATGAAAGAGGTTGAATCTCACTCTTCCTGGAATGGAGGCTGAATATATGCTACATGCATTTGTATTTTTCCTTTATTGGGGGGTGTTGGGTAAGGGGGTTGCGTGGCCCTTTTGATGATGAGAGAGTGCTCTAAATTCTCATCTCATGAAGACAACATCGGATGAAAGTGATTTTCTTTATTTAATAAAAATAAAATAATGACTGAAACAGCCTCGTGTCTTGCCGAAAATGACGTCCCTGTCCTTTTTATTTTCCATTCTATAAATGGCAAGTCAATGTTTTTAATTTACTTTGCTTACCTAAATACCCCTAATCACACCACTTAATACCTACTTGGACTAGGTACCAACAATTTTTGTAGAAAGCAAAATAATCTTGGCTTGAGTTAGTTTCAAGCAGTGATTTTACATAAAATTTGTCCGCTATTTAAAAATACATTTACATTTTGTAAAACTTTTAGTAAATTGTTCATATACTCCACTAACTCATCACACTCACATAGTCCCATTCCACTAAAAAATTAAGTACTTCCTCCGATCCACATTGAAGTCCTTTTTTGTTTGGACACTAATTTTAAAAATTGTAAATAAAAGTGTGTTGAATAAGTTAGTGGAATATGAGTCTCGTTTATATATATTAGTTTTATAATATAATGTGAGTGGAATAAGTTAATAGAATGTGAGATCTATTTATCATTTAGGATAAAAAAATGAAATATGATTCTTGTTATGAGACGAAAGAAAATGGTAAAATATAACACTTATTATAGAAAGTAGGAAGTACATAAAAATAAGATTCATATTCCATTAATTTTTTCACTCATTATCTTTATAAAGTCAATTAACTTTTTTAAAACTCGTATTAATGGAAGAATCATTTATCTTGCATTTGACTCATTGGTTGTGTTATCCCATTGCGCTTTATGTTAGTTACATTATTTCAAAAAGTAATAATAACATAGTATGAAAAGTATTGTCTAATATAGAAAATTTTGGTGGTTCAGTATTATCTCGGCCACTAATATTAAAAAATAAATACGAAAAATAATAAAGGAGTGAGGAGAAAAAGGCAGTGCACCAATAGTTAGACGCCAATGATTGAGTCCACATCTTGGGTGCTACGTGTCTCGCCATTTTCCAAAGATGGTGGGGCCCGCTCGTACTACACTCCGGCCACGTGTGGCATGACTCAACCGTCTGTCCAGGCGTTAGGTGGATCAAAATCATCGGATCCCTTTATTCTCCCAAACACACATGCACTGTTTGACGGCGACACCCAACCGTCAACTAATTATCTATTTTCCTTTTCTTTCTTCCTCCCGATTTCGATTTACTGTTTTGTAAAGTACAATTCTAATTTTATTTCAATTGGACTCCCTCTATCCCACTGTATTCTTCCTTTTTTTTAGTCCCTCCTATAATAATACTCTCTCCGTCCCAGTTTAAGAGTCACTTTTTGCCATAAAAGTCCGTCCCAATTTAAGAGTCACTTTTAGAATTTTTCATATTTAGACATACAATTTTACCCCACTCTTCATCAAAATTACATCAAAATGCCATTATCAACACTAAAATAATTCAAAACAAAAACCCCACATTTAATTAATCCCTACCCCACCCAACCCACCCAACCCTTACATTACTCTCCTTTCCCCACTCTCTCTCCACCCTCCCCCTTCCCGATTCACTCTCGCTCGAACCCTAATCGGCGCCTCAGTTTTGTCGCCGCTCTAAACCCGCCGTGACTCCATCACCGTTGCCTTATCATGGCTGATGATCGGGTTGCAACGCCGGAGGCGCAGCCAGAAAACCCTAATCGGCCCTGACACTCCACCGGAAGTCCTTGACCGGTGGGAAAGCGAACGAGCGGTCGATTGGTACCACCGATCGGGAAATCGACCACCGTTTGGTGGCGTTGATGGGTCTGAAACACCTCATTCATATGAGGTTGTCCGAGAATCTGAATTTCCAGCTTCGGTTGGGGTCTTCGACGGATCTGAAACCCAACCACCGTCCCACCCCTGTGTGGAATCCGAAGCTCAACCACCGTCTTCTCCAAAGGTGTACACCGAGAATGAGAAAGCTATGTTGTTGATCTTGTTGCCTAGCATGAAAGATTTCCTCTAATCTTTGTTTCTTCGGTTGAGGTAAGCCACCCCCTATATAGGGTTTGGAGGCTGTTTGTATGGATTTGATTGAGGAATGTTGGAGGTTCTGACTTGTTGTGTCGGTTTGGAGACTCTGATTGAGTGTGATTTGCCCTATGTGATGAAATTATGCATGTTATTATGTGTATACATTGTGGTGGTTGGATAATTATGATTAGAGCCACCCCTTTATGGGTTGGAGGCTCTGATTTGGTGCCTTTTGGCCTCTGTGATGAAAATTCTGTGAGATATGCATGCTATGATGTCTATACCCTGCCTTGGTTGGATAATTATGCTTAGAGCCACCCCTTTATGGTTTGGAGGCTCTGATTGTGTGTGATTTGGCCTTTGTGATGAAAATTTTCTGAGAGTTGCATGCTATGATGTCTATACTCTGCCTTGGTTGGATAATTATGCTTAGAGCCACCCCTTTATGGTTTGGAGGCTCTGATTGTGTGTGATTTGGCCTCTGTGATGAAAATTTTCTGAGAGTTGCATGCTATGATGTCTATACTCTGCCTTGGTTGGATAATTATGCTTAAAGAAAGCACTATTAATCCTTGTTTGAATCAAGTATGGGCCGGATGCCCTTTTTTGTGTTTCAACCTTCATTATTTTTTGTTATTAGTAAATGATTAATCATAATGAACATTTATTTACCTTAAGTTTATTTAATTTAATGAATTTGTCTTACAAGTGAACAATAAACATCTTTTAAATCTAAAAAGTCAAAAGGGACCCACATTCCACCATCTTACCTCATTTATTACACATTCTATCATCTCACTTCATTTATTACACCAACCAACTCTTCCTTAAAACCCGAGCCATAACTAAAACTGACTCTAAATGTGGGACGGAGGGAGTATGTATTTTTCAATTTTAGAAAGTCTTTTCCTTGTAATGAGGTGGGACTCTAGGCAGTGGCGGATCCAGGATCCGGAAACGGAGGGGGCGGAATATATAGTATTAGCTTGATTTAGTGCGGACATGGCTATTTCTTTTGTTGTTCGGGGCGACGCCGGAGGCAAATGGAGGGGGCGAACATGGTAATTTTACATCTCGATAAGGGAAAAATAGTCGCACGGAGGGGGCGACCGCCCCCTCCTGCCCCCCCTAGATCCGCCACTGACTCTAGGGGTGGGAATACGGATATCTGGTATTGGGTTTATCCATACCCGACCCGATATCCACCGGGTATTAGACACCCAATATCCAATTTGATGGGATTGGGTATTGAAATTTAAGATAAATCGGATATTGGGTAACCCGAATAGATATCGAATATTACCTGAATATCCAATTTATTATTTAAAGCAATTTGTAAATTAGGATTAGCAATTTTGGACTTCAAGAGCTGGGCTAATTTATTTACTAATTACAACTTACTAGGTTAACTTTCTCTAAACTTATATAAATAAGTCAATCTCTCTTACTCTAGGTCCCGGCTTCTCCAAACTTTCAAGTTTTTTATGTATTGCATAACCAACTCATGTGGTTTTTATATTATAGTTAATTATTTTGACTTTTTGAATTATATTATTGGTTGCTTCTACGGTTTAATTAAATGCGTAATTTACATATTGAATAACCAATCCCCATAAATATAATTATATACTTTAAAATAAAAGTGACCCATTTTTTATAGTTTTATACTACAAAATAAATGCAGCATCAAAAGTATTAGTCAATTTAAATATTTCTATCTTTATATTAATATATAAAATTAAAAATTTTTTATTAGTTATTAACCCATGTAAAGAGTCGGGTATTTGGGTACCCGATACGTCGGGTATGGATACCCGGGGGTATTGGAGTACCGGAAATATATCGGGTCGGGTTTTGGATAGACATTTAAATGATTTTCGGGTTTGAGTACCCGGTTTTATCGGGTCGGGTATCCACGGATACCCGTATTCCCACCCCTATGGGACTCATTCCCCACTAACAAGTAGGAGTATTTTAATTACTTTTTCTCTCTATCTCTCTGTTACTTTACCAATTTTGCATTAAAATTCGTGTCAAACCCGAAATGCATATTTTTTTGGGACGGAGGGAGTATTATAATATTTCCGTCATTCCAAAAGAATATGTACTTTGGATTTGATACGGATTTTAATACAAAATTAATAAAGTAAGAGAGATGTAAAATAAAAAAGTTTTCAAAATTAGAATGTGTACATTCTTATGGAATGAATTAAAAAGCCAAGAGTGCATATTCTTATGGAAAGGAATTCTTTCTCAAACTGAACTTTTACGTATGGTTTTATTTGTTACTCTTGTTGTAAACTGGGGACATTTCTAATAGAGACTCTACCGTCTTATTTATTTGGTGATTTGTAATTTAATAAAAATGTGATGCACCTGATGGTTAATCTCATTTTTAAAATAACAAAATGCCACCTCATCTTTGAAAATATAAACTTTTAAAATGATACAAGTTTTAATGCATAATTAATAAAAATAAAATAGATAAATTGATTAAAGTAAGAGAGAAAGTGATAAAATAAGCTTATTTTATTTTCAAATTGTATATTCTTGGGCTTCGCGTGTGGCCCAGATCCTGCCCTCAAGCCTATTAAGATATTTAAGCCCATTTCATTCAGTAAGCTTGAGAATTGTTTTCTTCTAGTCAGATTAAATAAAGTAATATGCAATTATAGTACTATAACAAAAATAAGTGGACTTTCATAGTGTATTTTGAACAAGTAATCAATTTGGACACATGTCCTTATGATTTATAATTATTGTTATATATTATCAAGAGTAGTGCTAACTCATCTACGGACGGAATTCTATGAATAAAAATGTCATTTTAGTTCATAGAATTCCATCACTGGATGAGTTATCAACCCTACCAAACATGCACTTTTTGTATAACTAGAGATCAGATTTTAACTACTCGATTAAAAATAAAAAGGATGAGATTGAATTTTAAAATTTTAGTTCATTTTAGAAAATTTGGATTTTAAAAACGCAGAGATCATTTTTGGATAACACAAATATCATTTTTCAACAGTTTTAGTTCATTTAGAAAATTAAAATTTTTAAAAAAAACGGAGGTCATTTTAAGATCGTTTTAGTTCGGACACACTTATGATTTATTTAAAATGAATTAAAACGATCTTAAAATAATCTCTGTGTTATATATGGAATGAACCAAACGTCCTTAAAATGACCTCCATGTTTTCAAAATCAGTCCCATCTTATCCTTCTATTTTTTGATCTAGTGGTCTCTAGTTATACATTAAGATATGATTATGCATTGATCATTATCCTATATTATTAATATAACATATAAATAGCAGGTAGTATATATACCAGCATTAAGGATAGCATGTATATAAATTTAACACTCCTATAAAATTATGTGATGCTACGACATGGATATAAGCAGAAGTAGCCTGAATAGGTAAGTTTAGTGATACTGAAAAAACAGAATTTTATATATAGTAATATCAATAAAGGAAAAAACAAAGTTAGAAACATGGGACAGTAGTTGTAACTATTATTGGTACCATACCTAGTTATATTTCAATCAAATCAAATCCAAACTCAAAATATATACATTGATGGACATAAAACGAGCTCACAAGTCACAACCTAATCCACAATAAAAAAAATTTACAAGGGATAACATGAGTGAAAATTTAAACTATGCATACAAAAAAGAACACATTATTTGGTTAGATCTAGACATTATTTGTAAACGAGCACGAGAAAAAGGCCTCTAGTTCAGGAGGAGCGAAAAACTTAATATGTCGTTGTGTTGAAGAGCACCCTCCTTTCAACCTTCTCTTCTTCGGAGCAGGAGGACAGATAAGGGTTTTCGGAATCTTGAATTTTTTACCTTTGGGCGTCGAACAAGCTGCATTATCTTTGGCCTTGAAATCCCCTTCATGAACTCCCATGATTCTCTCGACTCAATTTTTGTGACTTTAGTGAAAAAAAATTAGGAGGGTGATATCCAAATAAATAGTTGAAAATTTTCAAAAAGGAAAACCCTAATACTACTTTTTGTTAATATATGTGTTTGCTAATGTAGGCACTGTGACCGGCTCAAAAATGCAACAAACACATAAGGTTAAACTACTTATTAAAATTTATTGAAGAGTTGGAGGTGCTAATGTCACTTGCTAGCAAAAATACAACTATTAACAACTACTACCACTGAATTAATGTTTCTTTTGTTAAAGGTTTTACAAATTAAGAGAATATACTATCCTCTCTCGACGAAGAAAGATGTACAAAGCTCTTGTTTATAGTAAAGTCGACTTATTTTAATTAGATATCATATCTTAGTTTAGGTAGCCGAGATTTAATCAATGTGGAAATACTACTAATTGAGTTGAATTTGATGAAAATTTGCACAATTATTTTACGTTGATTTTGGTGGAAGTTCAAAATAAAAAATACTACTACTAGCTTATCTGTAATAAGTATTAATCTCAAGCTTATCTTCAAAAAAATTATCTATTCACTTAAAATTATAGTTCCATCAACTGAGGAATGGAACATGTCTCGAGAATTCTATCAAATTTAAGGCCATTTGATAGTAGAATTTAAGTGGGTAGACTGTTTTATGTATAACATATGGCCAAAATTATTTTATTGATAAGTTACACTTGGAAGGTCGTGTAGTGTAGAAGCATGTTATATTCTCCATACCTATTTTTATTTTCTATTTTTATATCTAAATTTAGGCATAATATTCGTACTATTATTAATCATAAGATACGTAATGAAAATGTCATTACGTGGTTCCTATTACTATTACATTCAACTAAAATGTAGCAATAATGGATTTTATAAATGTAGTGAACATTGATGTAATGACTGGATATCTATAATGACTTCTTTAATAAAGTGTCACAAATTAATTGTAAGAACAATTCATTTTTCTATGGGATATTGGCATCTAATATCATGAAACTTTCAAAAAGTTAGATTTTTTCCCACGAACTTTAAAATTGACAAATAATATCACGAACTTTACCTCGGGTTTGTTTTTTCCAACGAATGAAAAAATTCATGTTATTTTAATAGATTGAAGAACAATTTTGGAGGGTGTGCTTTAATAAAAACTATCTTCAAAGATTGAAAAACTTGAAGCTCTCAAAATTGTTGTTGAGAAATTACGAAAAAAAAATCCGTGTCATAATATTATTTGTGGGAATTTTTTCATTCATGGGAAAAAAACAAACTCAGGGTAAAGTTAGTGATATTATTTGTCAATTTTAAAGTTCGTGGGAAAAACCTAACTTTTTAAAAGTTTCATGATATTAGATGTCAATATCCTTTTTTCTATTAGTGACTAGTGAGTCCTATCTTGCCTTTTTCGTCCGCCCCCCATTAAGAAATCTATTTCACTCTTACCAAATGGTAAGTAGGCCTCATATTCCACCAACTTATTCCACTGATATTTTACTATAAAATTAATATATAAATGGTCGGGACCCATCTTACACTAACTTATAATTCTATCCACTTTTGTTTATAATGTTTAAAACATGTGTCGAAACTAAATATGACTCTTATTAGGGGACGGATGGAGGATGGAGTAAAAGCTAGCAAGGGGAGTGGAATTCTATTTAAGAAACGGGAATTCATGCATCAATCTTGTGATTAGATTGTGAGAGTTGAAAGAGTGTTCTTCATTTTTCAATTTACATTTGTCGTTTATCTTTGATGAGATAATAGAAGAGTACATCTTGTTTTCCCGTGGACGTAGCTGTTACCTAACCATGTAAAGATCTTGTGTCCTTTACATTCTTGTTTCTGCTTCTTTCCTTTCTTTTGCTGTACCTTCATGAACTTTGAGATTGCATCAATTTTCTCATATGTTATTATTTCGACAAATAATAAAATTGACGACGAAATATTAAAGTTGCAACTGTTCAACATTAGCCTTTTCATTATTTTTTTCAACTTAATTTGATTTTGAAACTTAACTTTCAGGCCCTGAATATTACTACTAGTTTATAGCAAATTCTCAATATCAAGAATCTATGCATATTTAAAGTTGTCCTCTTTAAGAATTAAGACAAGAAAAAAATTATAATTAATCTGGAGCAGTTAAACTTTTAATAGCATTCTTGTTATAGCATCATTTTTTATTCAAACCAATAAAACAGAATTGAGTTAGCTATGAATGATCAATGAGGAATCATGATTCATTAACGTGAGTTTGTGATGACAATTTCAAATGAACGACAAACAATCAAGAAACTGAAGATATTACTATATACACAATTCATTCACAAGTAGTTCTGCATAAAAAAAAAACCACAAATGTGGATTATTGATTTCTCCAATCAATCTATAAGTCTTTTTTATACCTTTTTCTGCACATCATCTCGAGCAACGATGAGCTCCACTAGCTGATCAGCATCCCCGGCATCGGTCGGCACCAAAATGTCATCCTCCGTCGTGAAATCATACCGCTGCCCAACGGCTCGGAGGAGCTGGTACACTTCAAACATGGTAGGCCTCTCTTTCGGGTTCGTCGGAAGCACGCAGCTGCACGCGATTTTCAGAAACTGGAAAAGCTCGTTGTCGAAACCTTTTCCGGCCAAGGATTCATCGATGGCGTAGTGAAGCCTAGATGAGGCGGATAGTTCCGAGGTCCAGTCGACCAGGCTGCCCCTGAAGCTCTCCGGGGCTCTGCCCACGTGCGTCGCTTTTTCGCCCGTCACCAACTCCAGCAGCACGACTCCAAAGCTGTAGACGTCCCCCTTGGGGGTGGCCATCAGCGTTCTTGCATATTCAGGAGCAACGTACCCCAAATCTCCGAATTCGCCATTCACAAACGTGCTCAGGTGTGTGTCGATGGGATTCATGAGCCTAGGTAGCCCGAAATCAGATATCCTTGGCTCGTAGTCTGCATCGAGCAAGATGCACTGCGAGCTGACGTTCCGGTGGATGATGCGCGGATTGCACGAGTGGTGGAGGTACGCAAATCCCTTTGCGGCCTTTATCCCTATCTTGAGACGAAGTGGCCAGTCCATGACTCTGGCGCCTTCGTTCACGGGATGTAGCATGTCGTGAAGGGAGCCGTTCGGGATGTGCTTATAAACCAAGAGGCGCTCGTTCTTCGTAAGGCAAAAGCCAAGCAGGGGAACCAAGTTCCGGTGCTTGATGTTTCCTAGCGTCGCCATCTCTGCTGCGAACTCGTTCTCCGAGTGTTGAGTGTCCTGCAGCCTCTTCACCATAAGCGAGGTCCCGTCTTCCAGAACTGCCTTGTACACCGTCCCGGTTCGTCCCGACCAAATAATATTCTCATTGCTGAAGTCATTTGTGGCCTTCATCAGATCATTCAAATTCATCTTCGAAACAGATTTCTCAAACATTGATAGCTGAAAACAGAAACAATCACAAGTTAAGGGGTTAATTGCTTCTTATAAAATCATGTGCTTTGCTCATTGTTTGATTTTTACATTGAATAATGCTAGTTTTTCTTAAATTGCTAACTTGCTAACTCATTAACGCAGTGTATTAAAAATGTCGAACACGCACATTAATTTAATGTTTGGGTTGACATTTGAAATATACTGAGTTAGCAACTTAAGAAAGTTTGCAAACGATCTGACCTCTGCCTGAACTTTCTAGTTTGATGAGTTTAGAAGCAATTAACAAGTGTGTAGTTTTGAGATAGCAAGCACAGTGTACTTGCCTTGATGCGTTTCGCGCCCTTGATGCTCGTGGCCCATTTGTTGCCGAGAGGATCGTCTTCCTTCTTCCTGCGCGACATCCTACGCATATACAAGAACAAACCAATGGCGCAACCGAGAGCTGCAACAGTCACGCCACCAACTGCTCCTCCAACAATCGCAGAAGCATGAGATTTAACCGAACCGCCACTACAACGAGACAATGGCTTCCCACACAGACCTGCATTTCCATCATAGCTCTCAGCAGGAAAACTGGCATTCACAAATTGCGGAATAGGACCAGTCAACTGGTTTTTCGCAACACTAAATGTCTTGATCCGGTCAAGCAGACCAATCCGTGGTGGAATCTGGCCCGTCAACTGGTTGTTTTCGAGCTTAAGCACGTTCAAAAAGCTGCAGTTTGAGATATCGACAGGTATTTCTCCGGAAAACTGGTTGGAGGAGAGGTCAAGTATAGTTATGAAGCGGATTATACTAGAGATGTTGTGCGGGATGTTGCCACGGATGCTGTTGCTAGAAAGGTCGAGGCCAGTCATGGAAGTGCAACCTGCAATGCCTAGTGGGAATTCGCCCTTGAGGCCCATGTCCGACAGCCGGATATTCAACACCTTGTTATCATCCTCGTGCCAGCACTCAATCCCGGTGAACTTGCAGATTGACCTCTGGGAACTGTTGTCGAAAATCCACGATGCTAGGTAGTTGTTAGGGTCTTCCAACGAGCTCTGTATCGATTTCAGGCACTCGATATCAGAGGGAGTGGCGTGACGAGGGACGAGCAACCAAACAACGATAGTAACGAGAGCAGAGGCTGCCCTAAAACCAGACACCATACTCGTCGATTACAACGTCGAAAGACCAAAGAACATTACTCAACTCAAGATTGTTGGTACATACTTAACTTCCTGAAACATCAAAAGGTCGAAAAATAGTCTCGTTTTGTCATTTTGAGATGTCGACAGAAATAGTCTGATTTTTAAAAAATGGAAAGTTTCTCTCTCACACTTTCTCCACTTTTTCTCTCTCTCGTACTTTACCTACTTTTTCTACATATCTCTCTTACTTTACCCGCATTTTCTCCTTTTGTCTCTACTTTACCAATTTCACAATAAAACTCGTGTATAATAAAACACTTTCTTTTTAATCAAAAGATCAAACACTAAACACAGACAAAGAAACTACCCTTGACAAATTTCAAGCATAAATATGAAAAAACAAATTACAGAAACAAGTAGAAACTTCAAAACTCCACTATTCATGGAATCAAAGCGATCACATAACAAATATCTACCTAAATCATCTACGTCAACAAACGAAATGGGAAAAACCCAAAATCTAATGTAAAGAAAAGGAATTTACCCAATCCTAATCTTCAAGACAAAGGTGAAAATATGTTTACAATATGAACCAAAAGCTATCCAAGAAAGCAATAAGCAAGAGATGGAATTGTTACCTTTAGGAAGAGTGAAAGTTGGAACTTCTGTTCCAAATGAAGACTTCGAGAGTATAATGGGACGACTATTAATCTTCCACCATTTCTTTTATTCACTTTTTCCTTTCTTTTCTTTGTTAGCCTTTTTTTTGCTGATTAAATGGGTTTTGCTTTTTGGCAATTTCGAGTGAAGACTGTAACTCTCAAATAGAGAGCTGAAGACTGGACTCAAAAGAGATGAACAAGTGTGACTACAAGGAAAAAAAATGGGGAGACTAAAACGATCACAAAGAGTCAAAGACTCAAATTTCTATACTAGTCTTTTTTTCATTCCGTCGGAAGAGGAAAATTTAGTACTTTCTCACTCTTTAATACACCACCTCATAAAAAATAGTCTTATTTTGATATTATAAAATATCCAAAAAAAATAGTCATATTTCTAAAAATGAAAATTTTTTCTTTCATATTTTATCCACTTTTTCTCTTCTTTTTCATACTTTACCCAATTTTGTCTGTATCTTTCTTACTTTACCTATTCTTTTCTTACACTCTCTCTTACTATATCAATTTCTCATTAAAATTTGTGTCGTCCACAGATAGGATTATGTTTTATGGATGAAGGGAGTAAGATTAATTCTCATTTCTCCGTCATTCACAAATAAAATTACTAGTAGTATTTTTTATGGACGAATGTACTATGTTTTTTTATCAATAAAAATGATTTATACTCCCTCCATCACTAGTTATTGAGACACTTACTGTTTGTACTCGTTTTAGAAAAATGACACTAATAAATAGTTAAAATGAAGATACAATAATATAAGAGAAAGACTATTCTTTATATTATTGGAATAAATTATATTAATGTGATAATATTACTATTTCTTAATAGATTGAAAAAAATATGTACAGCATTTTTTAACAAATAAGAATGGAAAAGAAAAGATAAATTGGAAAAGACAAAAAATTGTTATCACTCTTTGTTTCAATAATAATTTTAGCAACAAGAGTCGTCTCTACTCTCCAATAGAGTTGGAACAAGTCACACGACACTATCCCTTTGTGTGAGAGGAAATTTTGTAATTATTCCATATTCCAAATTTGAATTCAAAATATGAGTGACATTTTTGCAGTCAATGACAATACATCATGTGCATTACATGGACCGTTTAAATAGTGAAACCGAGTCAAATAAAACAATAATTTTGTAATGGAATTTCAGAAGAAATGGGTATCCAATTTCGTTTTTGATAATACTAGGTCAACAACTTTATTGTTTATCATACACGAGTACAAACATATGAATCAAAAAAGCCTGCTCTATTATTTGCTTTACTGTAAAGTTTATGAATTAAAGCAGAAAACGAAATTCCCTCGTTCAGCCATGTGTACATTATTGCATCATAGACTCAATTGGATTTTCTACTTTGCCAAAATTCTTGAAATGGACTCAGTTTGGAAATCAATGGTCCGAAATAGACCATTTTTTATCTCACTAGGAAGTCACACATTTTAAGGGTCACTTTTTTTGTTGTTTCACATTAGGGAGTCATGTATTTTATTCATAATTTAGACACCCTCGGTCCCATTTATGATGTCAATCTTCCCTTTTTAGATTATCACGCTTAAGATATCCATTTTTTATATTTGTAAACATATTTTTCTCTTCTTCTTTTTTATTAGAATATTCAATCACATTTTTCACACTACTCTATCACACTCAACTACTCCACTTAAAATCTCGATTCATTCAAGATGTGGCCATCTTGAATTAATTTGTTTAATTTTTAGGATTTGGAATATAGTGTATTTTGAATTGATCAAATTTTGAGAGTTCTGATTTGGATGACTCGGACATGAGTTATTTGTTAGGAATATCAAAAGCACAGAAGAATTGAGCGATGAAGCAGCCGAAGATCCATCTGATGGTGATATATTGAATGTGCCCCTTGACTTGAGTATGTCATAGTAGCTAGCATGTGGAGAGCGGAGAGATCTGAATTATGTGCCTTCTTTACTACCTTACTTCCATACTCTTAGTTTCCGATTTACTATAAAGAGTTCGATTTAGGTATTAGGAGTCCTCATTTTCTCCATTCCACTTTTACTATAATGGTCACTCACTCCACTAACTATTCCACTATTCTATCATAAAACTAATATACAAAAATGCGTCTCACATTCCACTATCTTTTCTCACCGCTTACCTTTATACTCCCTCCGTCCCACAAAGATTGCCCATTTTTCCATTTCCGTCTGTCCTATAAAATTTGTCTCATTTCACTTTTTACCATTTTTGGTAGTGGACCCTATATTCCACTAATTCATTTATACTCACATTTTATTATAAAACTAATATATAAAGTAGGACTCACATTCATTAACTTTTTCAACTCACTTTTCATTACATTTCTTAAAACCCGTGTCCGAGCAAAGTGAGACAATCTTTATAGGACGGAGGGAGTACTATTTTTAAAACACGTGCCGAACTCAAATGTGACTCTTAATGGCACACAGAGTGAGTACGAAAGAAACTTTGATATTACTGGAATGATAACAACCTACACAAATTGGATTAGGGAAGTAAATGGAAAAAATGGAAAGTGGCATGCAAATATCTCGATGGTATGCCAGGGCATGAGACTGGGTCATTTTAATTTGGAGGCTCCGAGAAACACTGAGGCAGCACCACAATAGACAGGTTATTAGGCAATAGGTTGATACACACACTTGTGTAGGCAATTGCGTTGATAGAGTTTAGTATACTATAAAAAACATCTTCCCAATGCTTGTATATGTAAAACTCTTTAATCCACTTTACCAATTTATGAGAAGGAATATTTTGTTACAATATTTTTTGCTTATGCATTTTCGAGATGTTTGATTTACATTTAAATACATGAGAATTAAACTAGTTTAAGTCTTCTGCATAGTAAAATGGTTATGAACGGGATTCACAGTAGGTAACACTGTTGGTTCTTCGCAGAAGAAAAATTGAATTTCACAGCCTGGACAGGTTTTGGCTACCTATTGTGAAAGATTGTGACATCTATTTGAAAATTCCTTACCTAAGGAAATGAACGACGCCAGTGTGGTATAGCACTGAACGGATCTAATAGTGAGATAAGTCTTTTTGGCAATTTACTTAAAGACGATGTCCCGATGATTATCGTTTCTTAATAATTGTTGATATAACATTGAGCATACAATATTGATTAACTACTACTTTGACTTATCAAATGGTCAAGGCCGTTCGTTACTTGAGAATCCTGATAGACTGGATAGTGATTATTAATATCTAAAAGTGGTGCTAGTATTGTTATTACAATGAATCATGTGTTGGGAGAGTCTAGTATCTAGTTTGATAATAAGAGAAAATAGAAAGATGGAAACAAATAGAAATGATAAAATTTGTCGTTGAGGTTGAAAAGGACAAAATAAATAGAAATGATAAAATTTGTCGTTGAGGTTGAAAAGGACAAAATAAGAAAGAAATTATCCAAAAAAATTAAAATCTTAATTTAGATACCTCTAGTGCAATATATATTCATGAAGTGCCGCAAATACGCATCTTGCATTCACTAGATACCAAATTTGCGATTCAAGATTTATTAAAATTTATTAGCATACTACTAGATCAAATAGTACAGCAACATTTTTCAACATTGTTTGTAATCCATTTTAGTACTAAATCCATACTATGAATTAGTAGTAAAAAATAAAAGTACCACAAGTAACATATTACTCCTCCGTCCCATAAAAATATGTGCATTTTCTATTTCTATTAGTCCCACAAAAATATGTGCATTCCATTCTTAGAAAGTTATATCAATTTAATAATGCAGGTCTCACTATCCATTAACACTACTTTAACTACCCCTTCCCCTCATATCTCTTACTTTACCATACCATTCCCCCTCTTTCTTACTTTGATAATTTTTTCTTAATTTCTGTGTCATATCATTGCTCATATTTTTATGAGAATGAGGGAGTAATATTTTTCATTATATCATATTATGGCGCGGATGGTACGTTGCACACTAATTTTCATAGGTTTGGTGATAGTGGGCTTTTCCTAAATACATGGATAGTTGTATATGTTGTTTGGTTCACAAAAAAAAGTAAAGCGTATTGTTTGGTTGAATGGGAGAAACCCTGAAAATAATTTTAAAAAGGACTAAATTAACCTTGCTTTGGCTTATAATTGACAATCGGCTCATCACTTTTAAAATGAGCAAAAATATGGCGATAAACACCATTAGAGTGTCCACTATGGTATAGCCGCGGCTATAGCCCCCGTCGGGGCGATCTCGGGGCAGTTATAGTGGAGGTGACGTCCGCCCCGGAGCGGACGAGGAGTGTGGGCGCGGGTGGGCGGCGGACGGGCATGCGGCGACTCCGGGGCGGACGTGGCGGATAGGCTGGGCTCCTATAGTGGAGTGGTGCCAGGCGCGGCGATAGGCAGCGAATTTTTTTTTAATTCACCTATAAATACACATTATTCCATTCATTATTTTCACACCATTCCAACTCGATTAATTTGTGAACACCTTTGTGATTTGCACTAGATTAAATTTTCGTTGTATAATTTTTCCTGTAATTTTAATTTCTTCACGTATAGTCGTTTTCTTCTAATTATGTATAGTCCGATAAATTTATTCATAAATGCTTGAAACATTAAAATAAAAAAATTTTGAGGCTATTGGTGTCCACCACAGTGGCGGAAATAAAAATTTGGGGCTGTGGACGAAAAAACTGGGGATATGGACAAAAACTGGGGCGGAGCTATTTGGGTGACCCCCTTACACCTTCCTGCCACATCAGTTTTGGCCGATTACCGCCCTTAAATAGGGTTTAAGGTCATTGTTGTACTTGACCTGTCCACGGTTCATGAACCGGCGGTTTTGGTTCGGAACCATCGGTTCCGGTCAGGGGCGGACGCATAAATAAACATTAGTAAGGACTATATTTTCAAAATATAGTTTGAAAATGTTTTTCTAGGTAATTTATGTGATTAATAAGGCTTTAATATAAA
>NW_024599484.1:0-26994 GCF_004379255.2 Salvia splendens | reverse complement strand
TCCTCACCTAAAGACTCAATATCTGTAGTAGCTGATTTAAAAAGAGAGCATATGAGTTGGGGTATGTGGAAGGGACATGTTGGCATACCCGATTCAGTCATCTTGTTAGCTATGGTGCAGGTATGTCACTGTTGTTTTCTTACATCGGACATACCAGTAAATATCCATGAGTTATATAAACTGAAAAATAAGAATGGGGCATGATAATCAAACGAAATGACTTTTGGCCATCATATTTATACATGGGATAAAGCCAATTAAATAATAGAGTCTTGATCAAATTCTGGTCAATTCTAGTACTCCCACCGTTCCCTCATAGTTGAGTCATTTCCATATATAGTAACTTTTTTCTCTCTTACTTTACTCTCTCTTACTTTATTCACCTTTTACTTTATTCTCTCTACTGTTTCTCCTTCTTACTTTTTTAATCTATTTATTTAACACACTCAACATTCATTTCTTAAACTCCGTGCCGAAAAGTTTTGCATCAACTATGATGAAACGGAGGGAGTATAAGGTTGTAATTGAAATATTAAATCAGAAAGTTTCAACTTTTTGCAATTGTCCTAACTTTGTGCAAACGACGTCTTTTGGGGATGCTTAGAACAATTTCATTAAAATAAGTATTTAGTCTTCTATTTTCTTTTTGTCTATTATTATTATTATAATGAAACAACCTTGTTTTGTACATGAATTAGACAATTGCGAAAATTAATATTTCGTTTTCAAACCTTACGTGACCGACCAGAATTTCACCAAACTTTGTGATTTAAATGACTATTATAGTATTGTCTTTTTTACACATTTATGAAGTTTTCCTTGTTATTGCACCAGGCTACTACAGCTACTTGTTTGCGAAATGCTTCGCTGCCACCATCTGGCAAAAAGTATTACACGAAGACCCGCTGTCGCCAGATGCAGGGTCTGCCCTTCGTTTTAAATTATTGCAGCATGGTGGAGCAAAAGACCCGGCCATCATATTGAACGATCTTGTTGGAGAGAGTAGTGCGATAAGGAATCAGAATGGAGGACTCATCCCGGACATTACTAGCCTGGCTGAGGAGCTCACACTATTCAACTAGAGCTTGCTTTCCTCGCAAAACGAGACCAAAGTAAATTAGGGGCCAATTTTGGAGGGAGGCAAACAATTTTGAGGCATGCAAACAATTTTGAGGCATGCTTCTCTCTTATCCTTCATCTTTCTTCTGTTTAAATTATTAATCTGTTTTGTCTCTCGAAATTTATGCATAAGTTCAATTCTATGCATATAATTAAATGTTTTTTAGTGGTAGGAATTTAATTGAATGGGAGTATTAAATATTTGTTGTGATCATGGTCTAATAATGTTGAGCAATGGTTACCAGTCTATATATATAGGGATATGAGATCAGTTTGGAAATTTTATTTCTAGTATGAAATGTAATAAGATGCTTCTTCATATATGGTAAAACGGTAAAACAACATTGGCAGTGAAGATGCTAAATTTGATACAGATAGCCTTGATCCTTTTAAGCAAAAACGGCACCAAACATGCGAAATTTAATACAAATATGCTTGATCCTTTGAAGCAAAAACATTGATGAATACATACATATTCATGCTATACTAATCTTGATACTATCACTGTCATAATCCGACTCTGACTCTGATAGAGAGCCAGTTGAATCTGCAGCCCAACTCCTGGCCTCCTTCACTAAGTGAGATGGATGCTCTGGAATCTTCAAATCTTCAACATCACCTTCCAACATCTCCAACACTTTATCCATTGATGGTCGATTGTTTGGATTCATTTGAATGCACCACAAGCCAACTATTGTCATCTTCTTAAGGACATTCTTTCCATTCTCATTCACATCATCAACATTGTTGTCCTCTTCAACAATTCCAAGGTCCTCGCCATTATTAATGCAATCATATATCCAATCTGGGAAATACTTGTTTGGATCATCCTTCTTGTTTACACCCGCCATCTCCATCAACAACATCCCAAAACTATACACATCGGCCTTGTGAGACACTAGGCCAATGCTTCTGCAGTTGAGTTCCGGAGCAACATAGCCTACAGTGCCTCTAGCAGCCGTCATCGTCACCGCGTCCTTGTCTACGGAGCATAACTTTGCCAGCCCGAAATCGGTGACCTTGGGGACAAACTTGTCATCAAGAAGTATATTGTGGGGCTTTATATCAAAATGCAAGATCTTGATATCACAACCATTATGCAAATACTCAATCCCTCGAGCCGCTCCAACTGCAATCTTGAATTTCATACCCCAATCCAACGAAGATGCTTTTTTTGCATTGAAGATGTACTTGTCAAGAGAACCATTTGGCATGAAATCGAGTATGAGGGCACGCTTGGATCTCTCCGCACAATATCCTACAAGTTGGACAACATTGACATGATGGATCCTCCCGATTGTTCCGATTTCATTGATGAAATCTTTGTCATTTTTTTGGGCTTTTCCCAATAGCTTGACTGCCACGTAATGACCACTCCGAAGCTTTCCTTTGTAAACAGAGCCGAAACCTCCTTCACCTAGTTTTTCTCGAAAATTTCTAGTCATCTTCTTTATGTCTGAATAGGAGTACCTGATAGGGGACAAATGGTTGTCACTTTGTAGGAAGCTCTCTATTTCCTCGTACGCGGACAAATGCCTTCTTCGGAACTTGTAGATCAGGAACCCCATCGCGCAGAGAAACCCCACGATGAATCTTAGTTCCAAGTAAACAATTGCAGAATTAGAAGCATTAAGTGGTATCTAATATCTACAATCGTTGGGATCATCTCGCCAACGGATTGAGCACCGGGGAGCCAATCTGCATTTCAACACACATTATAGTAAAACAGAGTGAAAACATATTTCTATGACAGAAAATAATAAACTCAAACAAAAGGTGTATAAGAAGTCTTTACCGGGCTCTGTTTCAGTCCAAAAAATGACGATAAGTGTGATGGTGATAATGATTTTTGCGGCAATGCCTACCCCAATAAATACAATAGCTGGAAAATTTCTAAACATAGTTAATTGCTGCCTACATATAAATCTCTTTTGCTAATTAGATATTGATATTAGTTGTCATAAATAAATAGCGCAGCACAAGTTTAAAAGCTCACCAAGTATGAACATTAAAATCATGAGAAAGCCTCCAGTTGGACCTAATAAGGAATACAATCAAAGTTGTTGAGAGGTATATAAATATATACATAGAGAGATAGAGAGAGAGGGTAGAGATCAAATGACCGCTAAAATGAGACCGGAGAATCATAGCAGTTTGCTAGTCATTAATATCAGTTGACATCACAAAACATATTAGTTACTGACTTTCAATATCACATAACCCTACTGATATGTTTTGTGATGACAACTGATATTAATGAATCATCGAACTGATATGGTTCTCGATTCTCATTTCATGGCGGTTTTAGGGGAACAACATACTATTATCTTACCTTTAGGTGATAGGAAGGATTCCTTGATGTAGTCTGCAATTTCAAGAACACATAAAGATATCAACAATAAATATGGAATCCTAAACTTGTAAGCAAATGATCTAATCTTACCCCATTTACGTTGAAGCGATGAACGGTGGCAATTAACTAGCATGTACGGATCGACACCTCCTTGGCCATAGCTACATATTAATCCATTCCAATTTAGATTAAATCCATATAGCAGATACTGATGGATTTCAGACAGTGACACATTGTACCAATTTGCAAAGTCCCAAGATGTTGCCAGTACAGTATCTAATGTGCACATATGGCCTATATCTTTGACACACGCATGCTTCCACGTTTATATATGTATATTGGCTATATTGCTCGCAAGCAGTGAGTTGCGGTAAAGAGGGAGAGTTAGGCAACGGATACTCGCAGCTCACCAAACTAATGAGATGATATTAAAGCCAAGCCCGTTGCCAAACACGACGGCTAAAAACTATAATCGGACACGGAATGTGTAGGAAAAGAGCAACTGCTGTTGTGTGTTGGAAATATCAGAGAGCCTCATGGTGAAGTTTTGTAATGATTGCTTTGACATAGTATTTGTGGGAGTCGATGTACATTAAGGTGACATTGTTTTCGCATACTAACTCGTAGCCGGGATCGCGACAGTTGCTGAGGCGGAAAGGGAAGCTGATGGGAATGAGGCCACAGGAAGAAGGGGGACATTTTGCATAACAAGTTTGAATGAATTGAAGTGAGAGAATGAAGAGAGATGAGCAAGTGAGAAGGAAGAGGTTTTGAGTGATCATCTTGGTATTTTTTTTCCAAATGCAAGGCTATGGATCTATGACCAAAACTAGATCACAGTATATAGTGCATATAATGCAGAATGCTCATCCACAACCACCCAATATTTAATACAGAAGCAAACAAATGGGATTAATTGAATTTGGCACACATTCTTATTTTACAATAGATGAAAGACTTATAAGTCTTCTCTTCTACATCAGTCTAAAGTTTTTGCTTATATTTCTTTTTTAATTTGGTTGCCAGCCATGACTGAACTTTAAAATCGACTAGAGCACAAAAATCAAAAAAATTAAATGGATGACCTTTATTTATTTATTTATTTATTTATTACTAGTATTATTCCAATTCTGGTGTGAGAAATTTAATTACAGGACGTAGCCAGGAAATTATACTCGAAGGACCAAAAATATATAATACTATTGGGTGGTGTTCCGTTATAAAATAATACTTTCTTCGTCCCACGTTACTTGAGACATTTTTTTCGGCACAAGATTTAAGAAAGTAGTGTTTAGTGAGTTAAATAAAGTAGATGAGAGAATAAAGTAAGAGAGAGGATAAATGGTAAAGTAAAAGAAAGAATAAATTAAGTGTGGTTAGATTATTTGTTTTTAGCCAAAAAGAGAAATGACTCAAGGAATTTGGGACAACCCAAAATGGAATACGATTCAAGTAACTTGGGACGGAGTGAATATCAAGATACAATCTAGGATTGATTTGCAATATTATTTTAGTCATAGGGGGTTAGCTATTACTAATTATCTCATAATTATCCATCTAATATTGAATTGTAGAATTGAATCTCATGAACCAAACACACTACAAATTTAATCCAGAATATAATCTTCCAAACCAAACGCCCACGGACAATTTTAAGTATATTTGCCTAACTAACTGCGGCAAAAAATTTTAGTAATAAGAGAGAAGGGATGATGTAATAAAGTGAATGTTTTGTTATTTATAATGAAAAAATGAGTACTTTGTAACTAAAAAAATAATTTTGAATGAAAGATTCGATTTGATGCGAAAACTGGCAGCAGCTGAGCTGGTGCGAAGAGCAAGTCGCCGGAGCTCTCCGTCTCGAACAGCGCCGACCAATTTCTCCCATAAATCATAAACCCTTGACATTTTGACTCAATCTTTACTCAAATTTATCAAACGCGTGAGTGATGAAGCGGCGAATTTTCGATGGTAATTAATGCACGTAAAAATAAATTACGACACAGAGGTTTTACGTGGTTCGATTTACTGAGGTAAATCTACGTCCACGGGGAGAAATGGGGGCAGGTTTGTATTGCTTGATCTGCGAATTACAGCTTACAACACTGGCCTGCTTTATGATATTCTCTCTAAAGAGCTTTTTTAGAGTTTAAAAGAAGAAGCAGAAGACCTTATCTATCAGATCTAGGTTCTATTTATACAAAGGACCAAGATCGTGGCATGCAGCATTTACTAGGTAGTGGATGTCGTGGAGATCGTGGCGATCTTGCATGGGTCCACTATCCTGCATGAGTTAATGACTGCTTGACACCACTAAATAGATCGTCGGTGTAGTGGAGGTGGAAATCTGCATGAGTCCACTATCTCCTAGTTCGGTCAAATACTGAGACCGAACTGCTGAATTATTGCCGAGCAGCTTTTGCCGATCTGAGAGTAGAGCTTGATGCCGACCTGAGAGCAGAGCTTGATGAGTTGGCTTTCACCGAGCTGTAGGCTGGGGCCGAACTCTTTGGTTGTGCCGAACTGAACTCTTTAGTCACGCCGGACTGATACTCTTTAGTCATGCCGAACTGATACTCTGTCTTGGGCTTTACTGCTGTTGGGCTTGTTTAGTACGTACTCCATCACTACCCCCCCCGAAAAGCGAAGTGAATCACTTCGGCATTCTGGAAAAAGTATGGGGTAAGTTGATGTTTGTCCACGGTCTCATGAAGTGAACTCTTCTTTGACCGGACTTGGTTTGTGTCCTAATTTGGCGAGTTTTATCGCTCGGATCGGACTTTCCGTTGTCCTAATTTGGGGATCGGACTTTCCCTTGTCCTAATTTGGGGATCGGACTTTCCCTTGTCCTAATTCGGCGAGTTTTATCGCGTGGATCGGACTTTCCCTAGTCCTAATTCAGGCAAGTTTTATCGCGAGAATTGGACTTTTGTTGCAGTTCGTTTCAGACGAAGTGCTTGTTTAAGCTGAATTGTGGTCTTGTATCCTCTTTAGAAGCTTTGACGCACAATCGTGGGCTTGTTGCAGCTCGTTTCAGACGAACTGCTTGTTTAAGCTGAATTGTGGTCTTGTATCCTCTTTAGAAGCTTTGACTCACAATTGTTTAGCTTGTATATGTTCTAAGAAGGGGATCAGTCTTCGAAGAACAAGATACCTCAGTAACATTTGTAAGAGACGACACGCACAGAGACAGACAAAACACACAAACAAAACGCACAGAGACAAATAAAGACCAAGTAAACCAAATAAAGCACATTGAGCAAACAGGACTCAAGACTGACTGACCGGACTGTCTCTTACAAATGGAACTTTTTGAGGTTGGAAATGTGCCATGTTCGGGGTACCTGTTCTCCTGACATGTGAGCCAATTTGTAAGACCCTTTGCCGAGGACTTCTGATACCCGATACGGACCTTCCCATGTGGGTTCGAGCTTGCCCAGCTTTTCTGCTCGGCTTACTTCGTTGTTTCTCAGGACGAGATCTCCCACTTGAAATTGCAGCTTCTTCACCCTTTGGTTGTAATACCGGGCTACTTGCTCCTTGTACTTGGCTGCTTTTATGCATGCCAATTCTCTTCTTTCTTCGGCAAGATCTAGCTCGGCTCTCAGTCCGTCGTCATTCATTTCTGAGGAGAAATTTAGAGTTCGGGGACTGGGTACGCCGATCTCCACCGGAATTACGGCTTCAGTGCCGTACACCAGACTGTATGGAGTTTCACCATTGGAGGTTGTGGGTGTAGTTCGGTAGGACCATAGGACTTGAGGGAGATTTTCTACCCATTGTCCTTTGGCTTGTTCTAACCGAGCTTTTAACCCTTTCACCAGGATACGATTTGTTACCTCCGTTTGTCCGTTTGCTTGTGGATGAGAGACCGAAGTGAACCGCTGTTGAATATTCAGCTCTTGGCACCAATTCTTGAACGTCTTGTCGGTGAACTGAGTCCCGTTATCCGAGATGAGGATGTGGGGTATGCCAAATCGGCACACTATGTTCTTCCAGACGAAATCCAATGCCTTCGAGCTCGTTATCGTAGCTAATGGTTCAGCTTCTACCCACTTCGTAAAGTAGTCCACGGCAACGACTAGGAATTTCATTTGCCGAGGAGCTTGAGGAAGTGGTCCCACTATGTCTATGCCCCATTGCATGAAAGGCCAAGGGCTTTGCATAGTGGATAGATCGGTCTGCGGCATTCTTGGGATATTTGCATGGATTTGGCACTTCGGGCATGTCTTGACGAGCTGCACTGCTTCTTGTACCAAGGTTGGCCAATAATATCCCCATCTTAGAACTTTTTTAGCTAAAGCTCTAGCTCCGATGTGGCTACCGCACGACCCTTCATGAACTTCTCTGAGGATGTAGTCCGTCTCTTCTGGTCCTACGCACCGCAATAACGGCTGGAGGTAAGACTTTCTAAAGAGGACTCCTTCATGAAGTTCGTACCGAAGTGCTCGGCACGTGATCTTCCGAGCTTCTCTCTTATCTTCGGGCAATTGTCCTTGATCCAGATACTGCAAGATCGGCGTCATCCAGTTCGGCGAGCTGGATATTGAATGTACCTCGGCTTCATCAATGCTTCGATGCATTAATTCTTCCGCCTTTGAGCTCGGATCTGAGGCCAACTTACTTAAGGTATCTGCTCGGCTATTTTCCGCTCTGGGAACGCGGATTATCCGAAAATAGGAGAAACTTCGGCTGATGCTTTGCGCTTTGTCCAAATACTTCTTCATTCTCTCGTCACGGGCTTCACTGGTACCCAACATGTGATTTACTATGACTTGTGAATCACAATGGACTTTGAGAGATTTGACGAGCAGACTTTGCGCTAACTGAAGTCCGGCCAGGAGGGCTTCGTACTCGGCTTCATTATTAGTAGTGGGGAATAGGAACCGAAGTGAGTAGGTTACCTCGTGTCCGTCGGGAGCGACGAGTAAAATACCAGCTCCACTTCCCATCTTGTTTGAAGCTCCATCTACGAATCCGCTCCAGCAGTCTGGCGGCTCTACTTCGGATTCCAAGGGCTGTGCAAGTTCGGCATTGGCAGACTTTTTCTGTTCGGCAATGACAGGGATTGCTTGATCGAACTTGGCCTCTGTAAGAAAATCTGCCAAGGCTTGTCCCTTGATGGCTTTCCGAGGTAGGTACTCGATCGAGTGTTCTCCCAGCTCTATGGCCCATTTGGCGATTCTGCCTGATGCTTCTGGCTTGGTCAAAACTTGCCGAAGAGGCAGATCGGTTAAGACACATACCTTGTGAGCATAGAAGTATGGCCGCAGTCTCCTTGCTGCATTTACTAACGCCAGAGCAATTTTTTCCAGAGGTTGATACCTTGTTTCTGGACCTCTTAATGCTCGGCTTGTAAAGTAGATGGGAAACTGCTTTAGGCCTTCTTCTCGTACAAGCACCGCGCTGATGGTTTGATCTGATGCCGCTAAGTATAAGAATATTACTTCGGCTTCGGTTGGAGCAGAGAGAATAGGAAGCTCGGCTAGATAACTTTTGAGCTCGTCAAAGGCCTTTTTCTGCTCGGCTCCCCACTCGAACTTTGGTGCTTTTTTCAACACCTTGAAGAACGGCAGTTGCTTTTCGGCTGCTTGGGAAAGGAATCGACTCAGTGCGGCTAGACATCCGGTTAGCCTTTGCACGTCATGTATGGACTTCGGCATTGCCATGTTTTGAATGACTTGAACTTTTGAAGGGTTTGCCTTGAGTCCGTCCTTTGAAACCCAACAACCCAGAAATTTTCCTGAATCTACCAAAAAGGTACATTTTTGGGGGTTGAGTTTGAGGTTGGCTTTCCGGAGCACGTCGAGAGTGGATTTGAGGTTGTCTTCGTACTCCGAAGTGCTTTTGCTTTTGACAACTATGTCGTCGACATACACTTCAACCTGTTTCCCGATTAGGTGCCGAAAAAGCTTGTCTACCATCCTTTGATAAGTGGCTCCGGCATTCTTTAAACCGAATGGCATCTTTTTATAAGCGAAAATGCCGAAATCGGTGATGAAAGCTGTTTTCGGAGCGTCACTCTCATCCATCAACACTTGGTGATATCCTTTGTATAAATCAAGAAAACAGAAAATTTCGAAGCCGATCAAAGCTTCTACTTTTTTATCTATATTCGGAAGGGGATAGCAATCTTTTGGACAGTGCTTGTTTAGATCGGTAAAATCTATGCACATCCGCCATCCTCCTCCTTTTTTCTTGATCATCACAGGATTGGCCACCCAAGAAGGATATTTCACCTCGAATAGTACATCCGCTTTTAGTAATTGGCGGACTTCGTCATGGATGACTTGGCTTCTTTCTGCCGCAAAGAGTCTTTGCTTCTGTTTTACTGGCCGGATTGAAGGATCAATATTTAACCGATGAGTGATTACCTCGGGGGGCACTCCGGTCATGTCCAACGGAGACCATGCAAAGACATCTTTGTACTCCTTGAGGAGCTGAATGGTCTTTTCCCGGAGTAGAGGCGTTCCTGCGAAGCCGACGTTGACCGTTCTGGATGGATCATCTTCGTATAACTGAACGGTCATTGAGTTCGGCTCTGAAGTGACTTCGGTCATCTCGCTTGCCTCCGACTCCGGTTGCTGTGATTGCTATGCTTGATGGTGCCGAACTGATTGCTCGGCACTTTTTAGCGCAATCTGCAGACATTCTTTTGCTCTCTTTTGATCACCTCGGATGACCGCTATCCCATTTTTAGTGGGAATCTTGATGGTGAGGTGATAAGTAGAGCAAACGGCCCGAACTGTGTTGAGCCAGTCCCTCCCCAGGATGATGTTGTACGGAGACCGAGCTTTCACCACAAAGAACTCGATCATCGTATTGGAGCTTGTAGGCGCTTTTCCCACCGTGATCGGAAGGCTGATAATACCTTCAGGGCGGGTGTCCTCCTGGGCGAAACTTTTCAGAGGAAGTGGAGCCGGACTGAGCCGAGCTGGATCCACTTCCATTTTATCGAAACATTCTTTAAAAAGAATGCTGACTGACGCTCCTGTATCCACAAATACTCTGTGGACCAGTTTGTTTGCCACCCCGGCTTGGATGACAATAGCGTCTTGGTGAGGAGAGATGGCTGGGACGGGATCGGCATCTGAAAATGTAATCACTTCGTCTTTCTTCAGCCTTTTATGTGTTGGTTCCTCTTGATTGGAACCTCTGCGTTCTGCTTTTAGGGACGACTTAGTCTTCCCGGCTGGGAGAGCATCAATAGTCAGGATTACTCCATCGTATTGCGGCTCGTCGTCGTCTTCGGGATCCTCATGTCTTTTCGGATCCTGAGGATTGCAGTTCGCACTTCTCTGCCTTTTGTTCTTTTTCGGCTGCTTGCTTTGGTATTTTTTTAACGTTCCTGTTTTCACAAGAACGTCAATACCTGCAGCCAAATCTCGGCACTCCTCGGTATCGTGACCGTGGGTTTGATGGAAGGAGCAATATTGATCCTGAAGTCGCCGTGCGGCTGATTTCGTCATCCGCTTTGGTTTTTCGAACATATCGGAATGTAGTTCGAAAATTTCCGCTCTTGACTTGTTTAATGGTACGAACTGAGCGGGCGGCTTCTCAGGATTGAGACGTGGTCCCAATCTGCCTTGTACTGGTGCCCTTTGAATTCTTTCAAAAGGAGTTCGGCGAGGAAGCACCTGGTCGCTTTGATCGGGCTTCCTTTTGTCTCCTTGGGATGAGCTGTCTAACGACCGTTTTCGACGGTCTGCCTCATCCGCACGAGAAAACTGGTCCGCAATGTCCCACATTTCTTGAGCTGTTTGCGGACCGCACTCCACGAGCTTTCTGTAGAGAGCTCCGGGCAGGATTCCATTTTGGAATGCCGAGATGACAAGTAGATCATTGAGATTATCTACTTGTAGGCATTCCTTATGGAATCTCGTCAGGAAGTCGCTGATCTTTTCGTCGCGACCTTGACGTATAGAAAGCAGCTGAGCCGAAGTGATTCGGGCTTCCGCTTTCTGAAAGAACCTCCTGTGGAAAGCATCCATGAGATCTCGGTAGGATCTGATGCTGCCTTGAGGAAGGCTGTCGAACCACCTTCTGGCGTTCCCGATGAGCAACTCGGGGAACAGCTTGCACATGTGGACCTCATTGAGACCCTGGTTCGCCATATTATATTGATAGCGTCCCAAGAAGTCATGAGGATCCTCTAGCCCGTCATAAGTCATTGACGGTGTCCGGTAGTTCCGCGGCAAAGGAGTCGGGTGATGTCGTCCGAGAATGGAGTCTTTAATGCTCCGTACATGGCGAACCCGACATCTCTTCGGTACGGAGGAGATGGAGTTCTCCTGTGGTTCCGGTACCGAGGAGGAACATGTCGGGGTTGAGGATTCTTTCTCCTGGAAGACACGTCACTACTGCGGTAGTGACTTTCATGTCTGGATGAGGAGGGAGAATCCGCCGTTGTCTTCTCCGACTGTTGGCTCTTCTGCAGGAAGGTTAAGAACTCCTCCTGCTTCTCGGCCAAGAACAGCTTGACAGCCTCGTTCAAATCAGGCTGCTGGGAAGACTCGGTGTGTGGACCTTTTGAGCGGCTTGCTCCTTCTCCGTGAGAACTGGAAGTAGATTTTTCACGAGGCTGCTTTCCAGGCCTATGGGCTGCTGGATTAGCTTCCTCATGGTTATCACGGACGGAGGCCGGGTGTTATGTGATCTGGTATGCATTTTTTTTTTTTTTTTTTGGTAGAAGAGGATCAAAAACTCGCTTTATCACAAATTTGGTTCTCTGTTTCCCACAGACGGCGCCAGTGATGAAGCGGCGAATTTTCGATGGTAATTAATGCACGTAAAAATAAATTACGACACAGAGGTTTTACGTGGTTCGATTTACTGAGGTAAATCTACGTCCACGGGGAGAAATGGGGGCAGGTTTGTATTGCTTGATCTGCGAATTACAGCTTACAACACTGGCCTGCTTTATGATATTCTCTCTAAGAGCTTTTTTAGAGTTTAAAAGAAGAAGCAGAAGACCTTATCTATCTGATCTAGGTTCTATTTATACAAAGGACCAAGATCGTGGCATGCAGCATTTACTAGGTAGTGGATGTCGTGGAGATCGTGGCGATCTTGCATGGGTCCACTATCATGCATGAGTTAATGACTGCTTGACACCACTAAATAGATCGTGGGTGTAGTGGAGGTGGAAATCCTGCATGAGTCCACTATCTCCTAGTTCGGTCAAATACTGAGACCGAACTGCTGAATTATTGCCGAGCAGCTTTTGCCGATCTGAGAGTAGAGCTTGATGCCGACCTGAGAGCAGAGCTTGATGAGTTGGCTTTCACCGAGCTGTAGGCTGGGGCCGAACTCTTTGGTTGTACCGAACTGAACTCTTTAGTCACGCCGGACTGATACTCTTTAGTCATGCCGAACTGATACTCTGTCTTGGGCTTTACTGCTGTTGGGCTTGTTTAGTACGTACTCCATCACGTGATAAATTAAAATTGTCCATATCACAGCACAGCAATTCGAAGGCTGAGTCTCAGACTTTGACCGTTGGCATTATTATTTGATGTTTTTCATGGATGGAGCACAAGTCAAAGATCGGTTTTTTCTTTATATTGGGACGAAATGGCCACTGCAATTCCGGCTGTATCCGCCGCTCATCCTTCCCTTTTCTCGCCGGCGAAATTCCTGTTGTCTTCTCTTCGCCTCGCCTCAATCTAGTGAAATTCGAGGTATGATGACATCGAATCATTTCAAATTGAGTGTCTCGAAATTTCTGTTGTCTTCTATTCGCCTCGCCTCATCAACTGTTTTACTAGCTGAAGCTTGTTGGGGTGGGTATTAATTTGCTTTATTTATCAATTAGGGTTAACGAAAGAGGAAAATTCCAGCTGAAGTCTTAGAAACAAATTAGGTTGAATTTGCTGATTACTCCAAGATTCAATTTAGGGAAAATGTCTGCAATCTATGATAACTGGGAGAGGCTGGTGGCTGCTGCTATAAAGAAGCAGCAGATATGGGAATACTGCCATCAATCTTCCAGCACCCTCTCCGGTGCTTCGTATCTGTCTTCATCCTTTGGCGATCTGAGCTTCGAAATTTCAATATCACATAATTTGCCTCCGAAGCTGGTTCTGGTCTCACAGATTTGCCCTGCTTTTGATGTCGAAAATCCAGCCTTGGCTTCTGTGAAGTTGCTTGGGACCGGAACCTTTGGAAGTGTGTATGTGGCTATGATGGATGGCGAGCCAAGGTTTGTGGTGAAGAGGCTCGAGTCAGAGGGTATTTCTGAACTGGATTTCAAGCGGAGCATGGAGATTCTTGGAGATGTTAGGCACGAAAATGTGGTTGCGTTAAGAGCTTATTATTCTTCGGCGGATGAAAGGCTTATGCTGTATGATTATTACAGTAACGGAAGTGTGCATTCGCTATTACATGGTAAGTTAAACTCCATAGGTTCAGCTCAGATTTCCTTGTTCCTTATTCAATTGAACTTAAATTTGTGTTGTATTTGCGATTTAGTTCTGATGCTGCATTGAGTGAGTTTATTTTGAGATCATTAGTGATTAGACTATATAATTATGGATTCCCTCTAGATATTTGGATTGATGAATGAACCAAACCTCATCCTATTTCTGTGACTGGATAACTAATTTGGCAGTGTGTCCTATTTAACCATACTGATATTGCATTGTAGTTGGTATTCTACTTATTTTATTAATTGTTTGTTATTAGTGGAGTCTTAGATATATGGCTATCTTTTAGAGTTTTGTTCAAGTTGGAGTTTACGTAGAGTCTTATAAATGGGGCTTACTGATCCTTACATTTGAAGTGTACAAAGTAGTATAAGCGATTGCTGTGTGTAGCGCTCTCCCTCTTCGGAAGAGGTGTATAGTTAGTTCATTGTCTAGTTCAGTTTTATCAAGTTAACTCAACTTGTTCTCTGTTCCTGTGTATTTTTTTTCCTGCGCCTCCTACTTTTTTATGTTGAAGTTTTATCAAGTTAGTTCTATTTGTTCCATGTTCCTTGTGTCTCGTATTTCATGCCAAATGTGCGGTATGCTTCTCATGCTGACTTCTTGTCAAGTGCATTTGGTGATTTCACTTTTCACTTTTCACTTTTCACTTTATATCATTTAGATGTTGATATAATGGAGCACTGACTGGAGCAATGATCTTATATATCTTATCATGTTTCACAGGCCAAACGAAAAATGTAGACTGGGAAACTAGAGTAAAAATTGCCGTTGGTGCAGCCAGGACAAAGAATTTGGTGGGATGCTTGTCCATGGAAACATTAAGGCATCAAATATTTTTCTCAATCAACAACTATATAGTTGTGTATCATATTTCCTCTTTTCAAACATGACGAAAACTAGACTGATATCCACTTCATCAGATGTGTATAGCTTTGGAATTCTACTACTTCAACTTCTAACTAGAAAGACTCCTGCGGCTGTTAACCTAGTCAAGCTGGTTAATTCAGTTAAAACTAAAGAGAGGGCTGCTAACGTTTTTGATCCCGATCTATTGAAGCATCCTTCCATTAGTGAACAGATGATTAAAATGCTGCAAATAGGAATTAGATGTGTGGCTAATTCTGCAAAAAAGAGACCTAAAATATCTGAAGTGGTGGAGATGTTGGTGGATATTGACATATCGAGCCGAGTGAGCCCCTCTTTGGACTCAATGAGTCAAGAAGGAAAACTTGTATTTCTTGAGGATGTTAATGTTGGTCCTGTGTTTGAGATCGAGTATTTATTGGAGGCTTCTGCAGAGGTGATTGGGAAAGGATCATTCGGTACTAGTTACAGGACAATACTCGACAATGGAAGCATAGTTGTGGTGAAGAGATTTAAAGATGTGAATCCAACATTCAAGGATTTTCATAAGCATGTGGAGTTATTTGGAAGATTGAATCACATGAATATCGGTAGATTAAAGGCTTATTACTATGGAAGAGACAAAATGCTTTTGTTGTATGATTATTACCGTCAAGGCTGCATATCTTCGCTACATGGTACGTTGAATCTTGTTTTGTCCAAAAGTAAAATGTTATGTGGTAGTTATCTGCAGATTACAAGCAATGTTCAAGAATTGTTTTTGAATGTGTTTATGTTGATTTTGTAGGGAAAAGAAGTGATGGTGTGATACCTTTAGACTGGGTGACCAGAGTCAAAGTTGCTCTCGAAGCAGCAAGAGGCATCGCTCACGTCCACGGACAAGATCAGAAGCTCGTGCTTGGAAATATAAAATCCTCCAATATTTTCATCAACGACCAAAATCATACCATTGTGGCCTTTGATGCTGGATTGGCAAATCTGATCAGTCCTGAGAGGCTGCCACGTGTACTAGATTCAGTCTACTGTGCCCCAGAAGTAGCAAGCTCGGGGGAAGTGTCACAGGCTTCTGATGTCTATAGCTTTGGAGTTGTGCTGCTTGAACTTTTTTACGGAGTCTCATCTCAAGTTTTTTCATCGCTGCCTGAGCTGGTTCGGTACGTTAATCATACTCATGACTGGCCTGCGGAACTGGTGGATGGCGCTTTTCTGAGGTACAGAGACAAGCAGGCGCTGGCACAAGCGTTGCAGATGGCAGCGGGTTGTGTTGGCACAGTCGTGGAACATAGGCCTACGATATTTGAAGTTGTGAAGGTGTTGGAGGAAATTAATGGAGTCGATTGTTCATCTGTTCAATCAAGATTGGAATCCTTATTGGAGAATCTATTGCCCATGCTATCACCGTAATCCTTAACTATTTCCTTTGCTTTTCATTATCCGTTTTACGATTCTTTTATTGGTGAATCTGTTGCTAATGGTACAGAGTTGCCGGACATCAGGAACTTCGGATAGAAGAACGGTCATCGAGACTTTGGAAGAGAGCTGTAGGAGTTGATAAAGAGAGTTTGATTCAAAGAAGAAAAGGTAGAATTCTATTAAGAGTAATGGTCTGTGTATGTTTACAGTTATATTTTCTAGTATGTACAGTAATACTTCCTCCGTTCACAATAAGAGTCTTATTTGATTTGAGCACTAATTTTATGAAATGGAAAGAGAAGTGGGTTAAATAAGTTAGGGGAATGTGTTTCTCAATTATATATATATATATAGGATTGTGCTCAAATCCTTTTCACCTATTAAATCCAATCTCCTTCTTAATCTCATCCATGGATTTCAATGCATCTAATGGCTTAAATTTTAAACTGAAATTATCAAAAAAAATTAATTTTCAACGCTTGAGGGTGAAATAGGGATTAACCAAATTTGTTAGTTATGGAATTATCCATGAATTACTCCTTTTAGGCCGTATGCAGTTTCAACAAATGATTTCTTCCCAATTTCTCGCTGATTTCTTTCTCCAGCACACCGATTTTAATTTTGATAATTTCAGTTCGAGCAATTGGCAGTTCACGATTATAGATTGTAGATTGTTCACGCCGGTGCTTTGTGAATCAAACGCAGACAAATGTAGATTGTGCACGATTGCTCGATAATCAATGGAAGAAGGTTATTCACCCACTTCTCGCTCATGTTTAGTGGTTTCGACGATTTCATTTTGTAATTGAATATCAGTCGTCATACATAATCAGTGTAGAGCATCGAGATCGTTTTTCATGTTGGTGTGCGTCTGTTCTCAATCGCATTACATAATCTGTGTAGATAAGCAAAATCGTTTTTCATGTTGTACTGACTCTTTACTGTTTCATCAGAAATATGATGCAAGTTTCATGTTTATGGGCAAGTCCAACAGGCAGTAGATCCAATACTGTACATATTTAATCAAATGTTGTACACGACATAATGCATGACAAATGGAAAATAATGAACACAGTAAAACAAATAATGCAGAACCGAATCACGCGCGATGATTGCAAAACATTGTTACTGTGCTTGGTTTGTATTGAATCTCGTACCTTGCGTGTAGGTGTACTGCATGGTTGTTAATTATTAAGCAAATCATATTTCCAGTAAAGTATATTATTTTCCAAAACGGTAAACATAATGCACTAAGAATGGCCAATAATGTACATATTTAATCATATGATGTACACGAAATAATGCATGAAAATAGAAAATAATGAATAAAGTAAAACAAATAATGCATAACTGATATACATAATGTACATATTATGTAATGTAATGCGTAGTTTTAGCTTCTGTAATGCATTATTTGTGATACGTAATGAACCTTTATCTTGCCCCGTTTCATTTAAGTTGTACCGTGGTTCGATGTTTGGCGCAAGGTTCTTGTTTTCCCTAAGGGTTTAACAAGCCTAGGGGCTAGGGTGTGGTATGTTCTAAATCTAAAAAACGTTGTCCGAATACACGAGCTGCAGTAATTCGTCTGGGTTGCACGTGCATAGCGCGTAGACATTTTTTAAAACAGATATACATAATGTACATATTATGTAATGTAATGCGTAGTTTTAGCTTCTGTAATGCATTATTTGTGATATGTAATGAACCTTAATCTTGCCCCGTTTCATTTAAGTTGTACTGTGTTTCGATGTTTAGCGCACGTTTCTTGTTTTCCCTAAGGGTTTAACAAGCCTAGGAGCTAGGATGTAGTATGTACAACAACAACCACGTGATGCTTAAACAGAATAAATAATGCATTCAAATAGCCAAATAATGTACAGAATCACTCAAGTAATGAACATACAAATATTGCATTCATTCTTAGACTCATATACAACATCAGTCTAATGATGCATAAAACAGGATAAATAATGCATAGATATAGCTAAATAATGTACAAATATTGCATTAACTCTTAGACTCATGTACAAGTTCCGTGACGGCTTCATGGCATCGAAACACATGATAGATTGAAATCCTAGTTCGGCAACAGATTCCTTTTGCTGCGGCGTAAAATTCTTCAAGCAGGACAAGAACTCTGCAGGTGTTCGACGACAGTACAAATAGTCCTCCCTCCGGCCTTTGTTCTTCTTGTCTTCACAGTCATTTTGGGCATAGCTGGTTGAAGCTTCCGTAATTCGTTCGCGGAATTTCTGGGCTATTCCAACTGGCAGTAGATCATCCACTGCATCTTCTATGTTGCTCCTCAACTGCTTTGTCCCTGTCGAGCAGCACCAACTTGCATCATTAAACGTGCAATACATAGAATAACAAACAGAGGTATATAGTAGAAACAAATCTGCCAAACGAACATTAATTCATGCGTAAAATAAAATCATGCTTCAACATGTACACATACTGCACCGACTATATAGTGTAATTTACAAACACATATTCCAGTTAATGTTTGACAATTTAAAACAGGATCCTACATAATGCAATCACATTTTCAAATAATGCAATCACATCAGCAAATAATGCAATCACATAGTGAAATAATGCAATCACATAGTGAAATAATGCAATTATAACACAAGCATGTTGCAGCATACAAGATATATATACATGTAACCACTTAACCATCCAAATAATGCAATCACATAATCAAATAATGAAGATATTATACCAAGTAGTGAACAAACAGATTTACAACAGGATCCAACATAATGCAATCACATTTTCAAATAATGCAATCACATCAGCAAATAATGCAATCACATAGTGGAATAATGCAATCATAACACAAGCATGTTGCAGCATACATGATATATATACATGTAACCACTTAACCATCCAAATAATGCAATCACATAATCAAATAATGAAGATATTATACCAAGTAATGAACAAACAGATTGACAATCTACTCTTTCCCAATCTAAAACCCCACCTACAACGAACAACCAGATTCTGAATTTACGACTACTGGATACAGTAGTTAATTTAATTCACACAATTATGCAAATAATGTACAAATTATGTTAACCCATGTGGGTTTACAAACCAAACATACAAAGCAATTCGAATTGAACCTACGGACAAAAGCTCACCCTCTTGCTGGAATTGCTGTGAATTAGTTGGACGTCCTCTTTTCGTCATTTTAAGATCTGCGAAAGAAACCAACCACACAACAACGGAGATTGATTTCAGTAACAAATACGTCGGATTGGTGGTAATTGGCTGAATGGTGGTGTGGGTGTTGGGTTACTGGCGAATCTTGAAGAAAGGGTTATTGAAAAACGAAATTAACAATCGGAAAACCCTACCTCTCCTTAAAACTCAGAACCGAAGCCTGCAAATCGACTGTAAAACGGCTTGAATTTCAGTTTACCGTCGAATACAATGACGTAGGCGGCTAGGGTTTGCTAGTTGAATTGAATTTGAGAGAATTTGAGAAGACGCTTTGGAGAGAGAAGCGGGAGTAAATACGGGTTCTGATGAATGAGGCGGTAGATGGAAAGTAGTGGGGGTATCCCGCTAAAATCGCGGCTCCTCATTTTTTGCAGATTTTAGAACTTAAAATTACTATTTCACCCTCGTAATGAACGAATTAAACGAAATAATGAACTACGGAATGGTTAAGAATTGCTTAAATCAGCGTCGTTCATCTATCAGATCCAACCATCCAAATCAAATTGGAACTTAAATCTAAGCATAGCAAAGGACTTTAACATGACCCTATATATATATATATATAGGGAGATGATCAAAATAAGTATGTGTTTAAATCCAGAAATGCAGACCAAATCTTGGCCCTAGGATTAGATGATCTAATGGTCAATAATTAACCAAAAACACGGAATGTCATAATTAAGCAATTTTATGTCATATTATAATATTTAGGTTTAATGTCATGCTAAGATCGTTTTAGGTCATGCTTTGTTAGCATGACCTAAAAATTACCTCATTATGACCTAAAAGTGCCCTAATTATGATATTGTTCTGCGTTTCTGTATTTAAATCTAGTTTTGCATAGATCAAAACCCTACATATATATATATATATATATATATATATTAGTTTTATAATAAAATGTGAATGAAATAAGTTAGTGGAATGTGGAGCCTACTTACCATTTATGGTAAAAGTGAAGGACTCTAATTGCGGGACGGACGGAAATGGCTAAATTGGACTCTAATTGTGGGACGGACGGAAATGGCTAAATTGGACTCTTATTGTGGGACGAAGGAGTATCTGTTACCAAACTCATTCCAAAAAACTAGCCTGCTAGGATAGAGAGTTCATTTAGTCTATAAATCACACTTCAATTGCCCTCACAACCGATATGGGACATTGAGTTTGTAACAATAGACTTCCCTTAATGGCCAACGCTATTGTTGGTCACGGTTAGTTCTTTGCTATACCACCATTCCGAGTTCTCGTTGGTCACGACTGATTCTTTGCTAGGCCATCACTCCAAATTCTATTTAGTCGTGGTGGATTCTTCGTCTGGTCACCACTCTAAGTTGGCTCAATCGTACTTCTTGTGATCATACATACAATGATACAATAATGCATTATTTTACAAAAACCTATGGAACTTGAATGGATGCTGCATTTTTAAATCCAAGTTCTCAATTCCATGACACTAAACACACTCCACAGTAAAAGGAAAAAGAAATTGGGGCACCAAATTTGATACTCCCTCCGTATTAAAAAAATAGAAACATTTGAAACGACACGGGTTTTAATGCATAATTGGTAAAGTAAGTGAGAAAATTGGTAAAGCAAGAGAAGAAAAGAAAATTGAGTAAAATAAGAGAGAGGAAGAGAAAAAGTAGTTAAAGTAGAGTTTGTGGGGTCCATATCCTAAAATAGAAAGATTCTAAAGTTTCTATTTTGACGGAACGTCACAAAATGAAAATAGTTGCTACTTTTAAAAAACGAAGGGAGTACAAGCAAGAGGTTGAGGGAGGACTAAAGATGCCCAACTGATTCAAGCAAAAACAAAGAGAGAATACAGATTCAAGCTATACTAATCTCAATGATACTCCCACTCTCATAATTTGACTGTGATACAGAACCAGATGAATATGCAGCCCGACTCTTGTCCTCGTTCACTAAGTGAGACGAATGCTCTGGAATCTTTAAATCATTAGCATCACCTTCCAACATCTCCAACACTTTGTTCATTGATGGACGATTTTCTGGATTCATTTGTATGCACCACAACCCAACTATTGTCATCTTCTCAAGTACACTCTTTCCAATCCCATTTTCATCATCAAGATTGTTGTCCTCTTCTTCAACAATTCCTATCCCCTCGCCTTTGTTAATGCATTCATATATCCAATCTGGGAAATACTTGGTTGAATCATCTTTGTTTCGCTTCAACACTCTGTTTACGCCCGCCATCTCCAACAACAACATCCCGAAACTATACACATCGGCCTTGTGAGACACTAGGCCAATACTTCTGCAGTTGAGTTCCGGAGCAACATAGCCTATGGTGCCTCTAGCAGCCGTCATCGTCACCGCGTCCTTGTCTACGGAGCATAACTTTGCCAGCCCAAAATCGGTGATCTTGGGGACAAACATGTCATCAAGAAGTATATTGTGCGGCTTGATATCAAAATGCAAGATCTTGATATCACAACCACTATGCAAATACTCAATTCCTCGAGCCTAACCAGACTAATGAGATTATAGCCATACCTCAACCGCTTGTCGAAACTCCGGTCAAAATTATAATCGGACGTAGAATGTATAGGAAAAGAGCAGTTGTTGTTGTTGTCGTCGTCATTAGTGGAAATATCAGAGAGCCTCATGGTGAAGTTTTCGTAATGGATTGCTCTGACATAGTATTTCCGGGAGTGGATGTACATTAAGGTGACGTTGTTTTCGCATACTAACTCGTAGCCGGGATCGCCACAGTTTTTGAGGCGGAAAGGGGAGCTAATATTGCGAATGAGGCCACAGGAAGAAGGGGGACATTTTGCATAACAATTTTGAATGAATTGAAGTGAAAGAATGAAGAGAGTGAGAAAGAAGAGGTTTTGAGTGATCATCTTGATATTTTTTCCAAATGGAAGGCTATGGATGTGTGACCAAGACTAGATCACAATATATAGTAGAATGTGGATAACAAATAATGAATAAAGCTCATCTACAACCACCCAATATTTAATACAGAAACAAACAAATGGGATGAATTGAATTTTGAATTTGGCACACATTCTTATTTAACAACATATGAAAGACATAAGTCTTCTCTTCAACATCAGTCAATGTCTTTTTCCATTTCGGGTATTAGAAATTTAGTAATGAAGAGCAGAGGCGACTTCCAGGATGTAGCCAAGAAATTATACCCGAAAAGGCAAAAATGTAGTATATAGGATAATTTTAAGAATTTAGTAAGAGAATATTTAATTAGTGAGAATATCGAGCTACAACTTCAAATAACCTATAGTAATTAGTAAGTGATTTCCTAATCAAGATTGACTATAAATAGGCCGAGAATTATTTTATTAAGATTTGTGATTGGGACAAAGAAAGAAAAACAATAATTCAACATTTATAAATTTGATACTACAAATATGCTTGATTCTTTCAAGCAAAAACAGCCGAGAATATATATTCATGCTATACTAATCCTAATGCTACTACCATTGTCATAACTAAATAGTGATGAAGAAGCAGTTGAATCTGCAGCTTGATTATTGTCCTCAATCACTAACTGAGCTGGATATTCTGGAATCTTCAAATCTTCAACATCACCTTCCAACATCTCCAGTACTTTATTCATTGATGGACGACTATCTGGATTCATTTGCATGCACCATAAGCCAACTATTGTCATCTTCTTAAGGGCATTTTTTCCATTCTCATTCACATAGTCAACATTGGTGTCCTCTTCTTCAACAATTGCAATCTCCTTGCCTTGGTTAATATAGTCATATATCCAATATGGGAAATACTTACTTGCATCATCCATGTTTCCCTTCAAATCTCTGTTTACACCAGCCATCTCCATCAACAACATCCCAAAACTATACACATCGGCCTTGTGAGACACTAGGCCGATGCTTCTGGTGATGAGTTCCGGAGCCACATAGCCTATGGTGCCTCTAGCAGCCGTCATCGTCACCGTGTCCTTGTCTACCGAGCATAACTTTGCCAGCCCGAAATCGGATATCTTGGGGACAAACTTGTCATCAAGAAGTATATTGTGAGGCTTGATATCGAAATGCAAGATCTTGATATCACAACCGCTATGCAAATACTCAATCCCTCGAGCAGCTCCAATTGCAATCTTGAATTTCATATCCCAGTCTAATTGCAATCTTGAATTTCATATCCCAGTCCAATGAAGATGTTTTGTCTGTTTTGAAGATGTACTTGTCATGAGAACCATTTGGCATGAAATCAAGTATGAGGGCACGCTTGGATCTCTCCGCACAATATCCTACAAGTTGGACAACATTGGCATGATGGATCCTCCCAATTGTTCCGATTTCATTGATGAAATCTTTGTCATTTTTTTTAGCTTTTCCCAATAGCTTGACGGCTACATAATAGCCACTTCGGAGCTTTCCTTCGTAAACAGAGCCGAAACCACCTTCACCTAGTTTTTCTCGAAAATTTCTAATCATCTTCTTTATGTCTGAATAGGAGTACCTGATAGGGGACAAATGGTTGTCACTCTGTAGGAAGCTCTCTATTTCCTCGTACGCGGACAAATGCCTTCTTCGGAACTTGTAGATTAGGAACCCCATTGCGCAGAGAAACCCCACGGTGAATCTTAGTTCCAAGTAAACAATTGGCGAATTAGAAGCATTAAAGTGGTATCTAATATCTACAATCGGTGGGATCATCTCGCCAACGGATTGAGCACCGGGTAGCCAATCTGCATTTCCACACACATTATAGTAAAACAGAGTGAAGACATATTTCTATGACAGAATATAATCGAGAAGTCTTTACCGGGCTCTGTTTCAGTCCGAAAAATGATGAAAAGTGTGATGGTGATAATGATTTTTGCTGCAATGCCTATCCCTATAAATACAATAGCTGGAAATTTTCTAAACAAAGTTAATTACTGCCTACATACAAATCTGTTATGCAAATTAGGAATTGATATTAGCAGTCAATAATTAAATAGTGCAGCACAAGTTCAGAAGCTCACCAAATATGAACATTAAAATCATGAGAAAGCCTCCAGTTGGACCTAATCAGGAATACAATCAAAGTTGTTGAGAGGTATATAAATATGTATGTATGTATATATAGAGAGAGAGTTGTGATCAAATGACGTTAAAATCAGAACTGAGAACGAACTGATAACGCTAGTCATTACTATCAATTGATATGCTGACTTTCAATATCACATAATTCTATTGATATTCATGAATGAACGAACTGATATTAATGAATCAGCAAACTGATATAGCTCTCGATTCTCATTTAATGGCGGTCTTAGGGGGAACATGGACTACTCTATATATGTATACATCACCACTTGTTTTCTATTACCTTTAGGTGATAGGAAGGAGTCCATGATGTAGTCTGCAAATTCAAGAAATCAACAAGATATCAACAATAGAAATGGAATCCTAAACTTGTAAACAAATGATCTATCCTTACCCAATTTACGTTGAAGGTCTGAACGGCAACTAACTAGCATATCCGGATCGACACCTTCTTGGCCGTAGAGACACATTAACTTGTACCAATTTAAATTATATCCATATAGCAGAGACTGATGGATTTCTGAGAGGGACACATTACTCAAAAATTCCGAATCTTGATTTCGCCAAGATGTTGCCAGTACAGTATCTAATGTGCACATAGAGTCCATATCTTTTGGTTCTGACGTTTATATATGTATATTTGCTATATTGCTCACAATCAGTAAGTTGGGTAAAGAGGGAAGATTACGCAACGGATGCTCGCACCTCACCAAACTAATGAGCTTATAGGCAAAGCAGGATCCCCTTTCAAAAGCACAGTTATAATAGTAATCGGACGAAGCATGTATAGGTAAAGAGCAGATGTTGTTGTCTGTGGAAATATCAGAGACCCTAATGCTGAAGTTTTGGTAATGGATTGCTTTGACATAGTATTAAGGTGACGTTGTTTTCGCATACTAACTCTTGGCCAGGATCGCCACAGTTGCTGAGGCGGAAAGGGGAGCGAATGGGAATCAGGCCACAGGAAGAAGTGGGACATTTTGCACAACAATATTGAAAGAATGAAGAGAGATGAGAAAGTGAGGAAGAGGAGGTTTTGAGTGTTCATCATTCTTGGCTTGATATTTTTTCCAAATGCAAGGCTCTGGATCTATGGATAACAATAATGCATAATGCTCATTCATTGTATTGTACCCAACGCAACCACCCAACATTTAATACAGAAGCTGGCAATCAAATGGGATAGATCACAACCTGTAAATTGAATTTGGCTAGTTGCTGACATTGACTTATAAGTCTTCTCTTCTAGTACATCAGATAAATTTTTTGCTTCCATTTCTTTTTTAATTTGCTAAATATATAGGATCAATTTTGACGCTGAAGTTTTTGTGGTGGGAATTAATTTGTTTATTATCCATATAGGGATAGAAAAAGAAGAAAATTCCAGCTAAAGTAGAAGAAACAAATTAGGAGTTGAATTATTTGTTGATTACTGCAAGATTCAGTTAGTGAAGAATGTCTGCAATCTATGATAACTGGGAGAGGCTGGTGGCTGCTGCTATAAAGAAACAGCAGATATGGGAACTCTGCCATCGATCTTCTAGCACCCTCTCCGATGCTTTGTATCTGTCTTCTTCCTTTGGTGATCTGAGCTTTGAAATTTCAAGATCACATAAGCTGGTTCTGGTCTCACAGTTTTGCCCTGCTTTTGATGTCGAAGATGTAGCCTTGGCTTCTGTGAAGTTGCTTGGGGCCGGAACCTTTGGAAGTGCGTACGTGGCTATGATCGATGATCAGCCAAGATTTGTGGTGAAGAGGCGCAAGTCGGAGGGTATCTCTGAACTGGATTACAGGCGGATCATGGAGATTCTTGGAGATGTTAGGCACGAAAATGTGGTCGCATTAAGAGCTTATTATTCTTCGGTGGATGAAAGGCTTATGCTGTATGATTATTACAGTAACGGAAGTGTGCATTTGTTGGTACATGGTATGTTAAACTCTATAGGTTCAGTTCAAATTTCATTGTTCCTTTTAGTTTTTGCTGTATTTGCCTTTTAGTTTTGATGCTGCAATGAGTGAGTTTATTGTGATGAATCAAACCTCATCCTTTTTCTGTGACTGGACAAATAATTTGGTAGTGTATCCTATTTAATCATACTGAGATTGATATGCAGCTTGTATTCTATTTAGTTTATTATCAGTGAGTCTTAGAGATAGGGTTATATTTTTAGCTTTATTCAACTTGAGTCTTTCTTAGAGTCTTATAAATGTGCTTGCATTGTTAGTTAATCATTTCTAGTTCAGTTTTTATCTAGTTGGCTCCATTTTTCTCTATGCCTTGTTTTTTTCACGCGCCTCCTACTTTTTTCTCGTAGTTGAAGTTTTATCAAAATAGTTAGTTCGATTTGTTCTATGTTCCTCGTGTCTCGTATTCTCATGCGATATCTTATCAAGTGCATTTGTTGAATTTCGCTTTTCACTCCATATCACTTACACATTTACAATCATAAATCTATTGGATCTTATCATGTTTCACAGGCCAAACGGCAGATGTAGACTGGAAACCAGAGTAAAAATTGCCGTTGGT
>NW_024599483.1:0-86525 GCF_004379255.2 Salvia splendens | reverse complement strand
TCAAAAAGGGCCGTCCCTTTATATAGGGCAGCAATCCCTAGGGCACTCTCTCTTCATAATTTATCTTTTTTGCCCTTCATCTTTATATTTGCTCCTTGCTCCATTTTTATATTCTGCCAGCATTCCTTTTCATCTCCTTAGTCTGGTAATTGCGGGGCGTTTTCACTTCTTTTTCCTCCTTTTCCTCTGCCCCTGGTAATTTATATGCGCTTTCTAGGTCCGACAGATTTTCACGCACCTAAACTAGAAACAGACATTAGGTTGCACCGAAAAAACACCGTGTTTTGATCTAAAATGAAAGCATGAAACGAACCTTATCATCCTTATATAGGGAGGCTGGGGCTCTAATCCCTAGGGTATTCCTTCCTCGGATTTGACGCTTGTGCCCTCAAACAAGATCCCTTGGAAGTTCTCTCTTTACTCTAGCTCAGGCTGCTTCTTCACGATTCCACTTGATCAGTGGGGAGACTTAAGGTTTTCACTTCAAATCACCTTTATTTCCGTCTGCCGGTTTGATTTGCACATTCTTCGAACCTGGCAGATATCTACGCACCTAAACTCAAAATATCACTTTAGTTCCAGAAAGTATAGAAATTCCCCTAAAACCGATGCATGAAACGAGCCTTATCACAACTCTCTGTCTCTCTCTAAGAAACTCGGCAAAATAGCCTGTAACTTCGAGAGAAGGGGTGCTCCTCACAAAGGGGATCGCAATGACCCGGCTCGGGTAATGTGGTTAATCTCCCTACAAACCAAAGAATTACAAAACCAATGACTAAGTACATAACAGATACAAGGGAAATCCTAGCACTACTTGAGTCTGGACCAACTTAAGTCTAACTGTCTAAGCTATAGTCTTTGTAATACACCTGCACACTCAAGTAACTGGGCCAGTAAACAATAGCAAGATCTAATCGGATCTGTAAAAAGAACCAACTAAGTAAAGAAACAATAGAAGATTTAGGATATGGCTCAGGTTGTACACGCAACTGCAAAGAGCCAAGGACCTCCTAACCAAACAGTCGCCAAAGTAAGCACCAAGAGAAAACCATACATCAGACGACCAACATTCGTTATTCTCATGGAATGCCACACGACAACCATCGGCAACCTCCTAGGTAAGTAATGGGTCGGTTTCACAATGAGCCAACACAAAGAGTTCAGGCCTAAGAATTAATCAGCACACTGGAATATTAAAACTCAACCCAATCACTTAATAAGTCTATTTATCTCAACTATTTACTACTCCCTCCGTCCCGAATAGAAGTATTGTTTTTCCATTTTAGTTCGTGCGAATAGGAGTCACGGTTCACTTTTACCATAAATGGTAATAGGGTACCACCTTCAACTAACTCATTCAACTCACATTTCATTTAAAACTAATATATACATGTGGGACCCCTATTTCCCTAACTTTTTTCGACCCACTTTTTAACATTTCTTAAAACAGTGTCGCTAAAAAATGAGACTCCTAATGGCGGATGGAGGGGAGTAACATCTATAAAAAACCAGTTTGATGAGCACCGGAATGTATCTCTTAAAATTTAAAACATACGAATTCTACAAGGACCTGTGGCTAGACCTGCCCAAGGTTTACCGAACCGGCGGTTAAAACCGAACCGAAACCGTAACCGCCGGTTACGGTTCCGAATCTAAACCGTGAGAATTTAGAATTTACCGACCGTCGATTTTTGAACCGTGGTTCGGTTCATGTTCAAAAATTTTTAACCGAAACCGTGCCAGAAACGCCGGTTCCAAACCGGAACTGCGAAAAACCGCCGAAAAAACCATGAAACCAAGCCGGAACCGCAAAAAACCCGACTGTTTGAAACCGTGAAAAACCGTAAAAAAACCGCCGGTTCGGAACAGAAACTGAAAACGGCGGTTTTGGAAACGGAACCGTAACCGTGAAACACCCTCGCGATTCGGCTCCGGTTCGACAATATCCAAAAACGGGACCGCCGGTTCCGGAACTGTGGCACCTCTAAGTGTGGCCACTAAAAAATTAATTAAAGATAGACTGAATAACTCTGAATAACTGTTTGCCATTTCAAGAAATGTGAAATATGTGTGTTGCACTGTAACCAACAGAACTGCAATAACGTGGTTGCAACAAAGAAAATAATGTTGAATAATAAACTTTAAAATAATGAGTGAGAATATACAAACGCTCAACATATCTGGCTATTATTGGATAGAAACTAAAGGGGAGGATGATGATTGTAAAACAATATTGATCGGTGATGTAGGCTAGGAACAAATTATACATAAGAGAAATGCAATGATTGAAAGAATTGATGATTTTGAGGAGAATGGGTGGCCATTATTAAGAATTCGACAATGTAGTTTCTGACAGTTGGGATATGCTTTGCTGTTAGTGGGTAACCCACAAAATTATAGTAATTCTTTGCTATTCTATTTCTTTAATTTCATATACTTCATCACCTCACAATAGAGTCCTACTTTATCATTTCGGTCTATCCCATAACACGAGTTATATTTTACTTTTGCCATAAATAGTAAATAGGTCTCACATTCCATCACACTTATTTCACTCACATTATATTATAAAACTAATACTTATATATAATGAGACTCATATTCCACTAACTTATTCAACTCACTTTTCTTTACATTTCTTAATATCCGTGTCATATCTAAATAGTACTCTTATTCCAAGACGGAGGGAGTAGTTTCATTCATATACAATTACATCATGGATTTAACATCAATCAGTACATACAATAACTTCGTAATATAATAGTTAATGCAAGTATTGTTATCTATATATATATGGAGAGCCGGATGAAAACTCATGGTTCCACAATATTATTATGTTTAAAAATCAATTAAAAATAAAAGGAAAAACGAAGCTAAAATGAATACTACATCAGTCCCAAAGTCCCAATGTAGTTGAGTCGTATTTTTTTTGAATTATCCCAAAGTAGTTGAGTCGTTCCTTTTTTTGGCAAAAACTCCATCATCTCTCATACTTTACTCTATCTTCATCTATCTTCCCTCTCTTACTTTACTCTCTCTACTTTAACCTTTAATATATCAATTTTTAAAGTTTCGTACCCAAAAGAAATGCTCTAACTACCTTGGGACAGAATGATTACTTAGCTACAAATTTAATAAAATTATAGTCCATTTTTGGTGCTGATATTTTTTTTATTGTGTTAATAGTTTGTTTACTGTCATTTCTCATTCATTAATTTTCCTTCTCCATAACTTAATTGTGGGGAGCATATGGAATAACTACTGACTTACAATTCTATTGTACTGCAATTGGTGCATTGGTCTTTGCTATGTTAATGCTTTTGGCTGGTTATTTTTAATATTATAAAGCGATCTCAAAATAGACTGGGCGTGTGTGTTCTTGCCGTGAGCAGCTCGTCTACGCGAGCATACTCGTGCCGCTGGCACGAGCCCAATGGAGAGCTTGCACCATGTCGTGCCAACACCACGAGCATGCTCTCCCACAGTAACAGCTTTGGGGATGCTCTAAAGAGATACCGCTCCCTCATGAATTTATCTTGAATCGCGATCTTTTGGCTCAACTTTATCCAAGTTTTGCCGAGGGAGCAACCCCATTTTTCACCTTGAATTGGTCAAAATATGCGGAATTTCTTACTTTTCGTGGAGGATTAGATTGAGTAAGATCATCTCCAATCATACACCAAATCTCATTTTTTGTATAAAAAACATCTCCAACCATACACTAAACCCAAGCCAATTTTTAGGTTTTTCTATGGAATAACACCAAATTTAGATTTAGAACACCAAATTGAGTACACCTGCAAAAAAAATTTAAGATTTGCAAATCACTCCATTACATTTACTATATAATACGTTAAAAACGCTTTCTGTGCACAATGCCATATTCAGAGCCAACGAAGAAATCCAAAAGTTCCAGGGCTATTACCTCCAGGAAGAGTGGTCGGCGGGGAGCGGCAGGAGCGAGCTTGACATCATCAGTGCCGCCTTGGCGACCTACCAATCCCTCAATTACAAACCATTCAAGTACCTCAGCGCTTGGTAGGAGGTGCGTGTGCATCCGAAGTATATGGGAGGCATATCATTCTCCTCCAGCTCCTCCAGCAAACGGTCTAAGTCGGTATCCCTATCCGACGCCGGCGAGGATGAGGTGGCTAGCCAGCTCGCCGGAGCTAACTTGGGTAGCCCCGACGCTGGCCCGAGCAGTTCCCAACGCCGACCGCAAGGAAGGAAGAAGGCGACGGCTAACCGCCGTCGCGCCACGGCCCCTGCACCTGCTCCCGCCTCCCTCCCTTGGTGCCTCCTCAACCCCTCACCAACTCGTTGTGGATCCTTTTGGCCCAACTCAATTTGGTCGATAGGTCAAATATGACCTCTGAGCAACTTGATTCACATTTGGCAATGATACGGGGTCTACGAAGAATATTGGGGATAGGGCCAGAGGAATAGTTTACACGGGGGTATTTTTTAGCCTTTAATTATGTATTTTTTATTTTTTATGATTTTAATTATGTATTTTTATTTTTTATGATTTTAATTATGTATTTTTTTAGGATAATATTGTGTAATTTTAATATTTAGGATTTTAAGTTTGTAATTTTTATTTTTAGGATTTAATTATGTAATTTTTATATTTTAATATATTTTTAGTAATGAGTATTTAAATTTAATAATGGAATGATGGGACCCTTGAGATGTCCTTGCGAAAGAGCATGAATGTGGGTGTTGTGCTCTTGGGGAAAATTAGGGAGTAAAAAAGTAATAAAAGTGGGTCCGGGCCCACATCCGTGCTCTTGACAAAGAGCACAGATGTGAATGCTCTAAATGGGATACCATAGTATTAGTTTTTCTTTAAGTTTCTATTATTGAGATATTTTATTCGTGTCTATGGCTACTTAATTTGTTTCGCGAGATTCTTGAGACAGGAAGTAGAAAATGACCTCAGACCCGATTCCCAATCTTCCTTCCTACCACACTCTCATTTAATTCCATTTATTTATTGTACTGAAAATACTTCAAATCCTAATTTTCATAAAAATTAAATACTCTTTTGAATCATTGACAGTCAAGGCATCCACAATAGGGCGCCCTAAGGCGCGCCACATAATCAGTTTTATCCTCCTACCCCCACCTGCAATGGGCGCCCTAAGGCGCGCCCTATATATTTTATTACTATTATTTTGTTCGGATCGTACTGTGTGTTGGCGTCGAACGACCGATATTCGTCGGGTTCTGTACCCGGCCAACGCGCCTCACCAAACATCGGACTATGGGACTTGAATCCATTTCATAGAAATGTGAGTTTCGAGAGTGGAATCGTGAAATGTTACAAATGACGGTGGGGTAGAGGGTATTTATACAAAAAATAAAAAACGCGTGTCATCGTCTAGGCCCATCGTCGCCAAGCCCACAATGGGCGCCCGATGGAGCGGACGATAGGCCATCGTCCGCGCTTATTCCGCGGACGATGCATCAGGCGTGGGCGTAGGGCGCGGACGATGCGGGCACCCACAATGGAGGCATCGTCCACTCCCGAGGATGATGGCCGCCATCGGGCGCCCCATTGTGGGTGCCCTCAGGGTATTCTTGTAATTTGAATTGGTATTAGGGCTGAGAAAATATACTGAAATACCACACTTACCGTAGCGAAAAAAATACCGAAAATACCGAATTTTCAGTATACCGTACTTTTGGGTACGGTATCATACTGTACAGACAGTTTTAGATACAGTAATGTATGCATTTTGTATATACCACGTTATACCGCATCATGCCACAATTGCGGTATATACCAGAAATACGGTATATATCGCAATTGCGGTATATACCGGAAATCACAGTATACCGCGGTATACCACATATTGCGATATACCGACAAAAGCGGTACGGTAACGATATCTAAATTTTTGGTATACCGACAAAAGCAGTACGGTAAGGTATGGTTTTTGGTCATACCGAAACAGTATGATACGATATGCGGGTATAGTCATTTTGGCGCGGTATACCGTAACGTTTCAACCCTAATTGGTATGGGCTTTAACTGGAACCACTGTTCTCATTAATTTTTTTTCTGAATACAAGTCTATTTTTGTTTATTTAAATATTTCAGTTTTACCTGTTGCTCATGTCCTTCAAGTCCACCTCTCAGGCCCATCATCACCCTTTCTTTGGAAGATTTTCGTGGCTGTCCTACTCTTATTTTCTCTCTCTCTTTCCATTTCAGCCATTCTCTATCTCTCTTCTTAAAAACATCCAAAGCCCCAAAACCCTCTAGTCTTATGCAATAATCCACATTTTCTTGTTTTTTACATTCATGAAATAGCGTATGATTTTTGGATTATTTGGTAGACTGCCACCTTGTCCAATTCGGTTTCGCGTGCTGCTCAAGACGGGTGCATACCTTAATTATATGAATATATGCCGGAGTTGTAACGAGGAGGGAAGAATTACGAATCTCAAAAGGTAAGTTTCTGCCTTAATTTCTTTTTATTCTCAGTTCCTCTTCCAATTCTTGCTTGTAGGATTCTGGGCACACTAAAAAACCAATCTTGCTTGTAGTATAATTACAGTTTCATGCGCATTGTTGTGTTGCATACCCTGCTAAAGTTGTTCTCTTTTAGCCCCTTTTCAGTTTTCAGCAGAAGAGTAATTAGTTCTTGATGTCTTTGATTTGGTCACAGGCAAATTCACAGTTTGTCGCCGGCATTGTGGTCTGAATTGGAGGCATACTTCCCCAATGGCGACAGCAGTGAAAGGGATCTTCAAAGGATTCAAATACACAATTTCTCAATTCTTCGGTAGATTCCCTAGTCAGATCTTGATTAGTACATTCTTTAGTAGTAGTTACTAACATTTAGCAATGGTTGTTTGCAGTTGTGAAGGAGCGTGAAATAGAGATTGGATATCCAACAGATGTTAAGCATGTGGCACATATTGGGTGGGAGGGCGCCTCTGGAACGGCTCCCAGTTGGGTATGTCTCCACCTAACTATATCTGTATTCAGTTTGGAGAAATTCTTCTTTAACCTCCTTTCATCGAATGCAGATGAGTGAATTCAAGACAGGGCCCGATTTGCGACCACATCGATTGGAGACTCTGGTTCTGCACTCTCTACATGGTCCTCTCAAGGTATGTTCTTCTCCAATTTCTTTTAAGTTTTTGTTATAATGAGAACTTTTAAGAGTAATTGATTTGGTGTGTAAAGGGCCAGAAAGGGGGAGTTGTCTGTCTAGTATCTGTATCGATTTGGACAAATCTAATGGCATTGTCACGGGCTGAAATTATTGACTGGAAAAATGGAAATATGTCCTATGTGTTGGTTGTACTACTTGGACATTATTTTTGAGAGCACAGTTTCGAAAGATTCTTTACCTCAAAGCAGGGGAAGTTTTGGCTCTTCTGTCACGAGCTGTTTGGAGATTGGTGGAGGTGTGCCTGAAAATGACTGCTTTTCTATGGATCACATGCTCCATTTTTGCAGCACTACCAGTGTCCTACAACACCTGAAGTACCCCTTAATTTACTAACAAAATAGATTTAAGAAAATATTGGAAAAAGGATAGGACATTTCTTCTTGGAAACAAACCTTTACTAGTAATATGGAGAATAATTTCTACATGAAAACAATGCACAAACAAGTATTGTGTAAGAGAGCAATGTGAATGTAGACGAATGTTTTGTTTTTGCTAATTCTGCACCTTTGTTATGCATCTTCTTCACTTATGCTGCATCATTCGTTTTGTATCCTATCTTCACTATTTAAAATGCTATTATCAATGTACATTTTCGTCATGTTTAGGATGATTGTACAATGCACATGATATCGTCTTGCAGGGAACTTATTCTAGTTTTGTGTGTTCCATTTGTCAGTTAATGTCATTGAAGTTCCGTTGGGGCCAATGAGAAACATACGAGATTGATTGTTTTGATCTGATGTATTATTTTGTACGTGCCTCTTAAAGCTTAAAGAATTTATCCCGACTATTAATGTAGCCTTGTTTCTCTTTTTTCCGAACAGATTTTGGGGAGTCCATGCAACACCAATCAGGATCCGATATGTTTAGAGACATGGCCTCCCCAGAAAAGAAGGAGCACAAACGGAACAAGTGTAAGTCAACTTCCTCCCTAAAGTTTATTACCGGCTCTTCCTCAAGGTCAACAAGAGCAGCAGCAAAGTCGAGCGCCAAATTTGTCGAGGGACCAGCAAATATTGAAGTTATGTGAAATCATAGATAGAGTGACCTGCTTATATAGCTAATGAGAACTCCTCCGTTTGTTCTTGGAACATCCCCGCACCACACGGATGCAAAGACTTCACAAAGAGTAGAGGAAGCTGTAGATAATCTACTAAGTTTAGCTGGGTGAATTGCATATATTATAGGCGCCAGGATCTTAGGCAAACATGGTATTCTTAACGTTCAAACACGACAAGGTACGATCTAGAAACTGCTAATTTTCTTTTGATGATGAGGTTGGTTTGTGCTGATGCAAATTGTGCGGATTGCATATATATAATTTATCTGGTTTTTTTAGACTTGATGTCTATATCTTGAAACTTAAAATGTTAGTAGTATTTTTTCTTCTGATGAGTGTTTACTGCTTATAGTTCATCTATTCATAATAAAGTGTGATATGGTATGTAAATTTTCATTCACATACAAGCTTATAATTTGCAATATTTGGTTTGTAATTTAAGATCCTCATCAAAAGGAGTTGAATCTTGACAATATGATAGGTAGTTGCAAACATTAACAGTGAGTATAGATTATAATAATATTGTGGACAAGGGAATTATTTTGTGACAGTTGGTGTGTTGGTGGTTAAGTAGACCACCATTTCGGTGAGGTAGAGGAGGAAATGACACTTGACTAATTCTTCACTTGACAATTTTTCTACATCTGAGATGGGTTTAATATTCACTACACTCACAATTCTTCAGATGCTTTATTCTGAGAATTAACCAACCTTTTTTACATGGGCTCAACAATGGCGTTCTTGTACATTTTGTTGAGCACACTCGCAGTTGAAGTGATAAGAGCGCAAGAGGTACCTAATTACAGCAGAGGTACGAAACCATTACCAAAAATCGACTGCAACGGCATCTTTCTCACCTATGTGTTCGAATCTCGCGTTAGAGAGTATCCGTATTTGAAGAACGTGACTGCCCAACCATGGGCCTTCAAGTCCACAGCCACGATCACCAATGCCGGACTCTATGAACTCAAAAGCTGGAAAATCTTCATTGGCTTTCAGAACGTCGAGATTCTAGTCTCTGCCAGCAATGCTGTTATTACAGATGTTGATGAGTGTTAAGGAGATTCTCCCTAACGTGATGCCGCGAAGACGAATAGAAGTCCCGGGAGGCGAAATCCCGTCGACAACTAGGGTTTGCGAAGAACAAAAATAAACACAAGAAAGTAGGCGAAAATTCTGATGCAATTTTATTAATTTCAGCGCCTATTTATAATCTAAGGACCCTAGGGTTGGTTCGACTTACTGCCCGGGAAAGAACCAACAAAGAAAACCCGGAACGGAGCTTATAAAATGCTCCACCCAATTGTTCAAAAATAATAATAAAAAACAAATAATAAAGTCTAGAAAATAAATTAAAAGAACCTAATCTACGAAACCTTTCATGCAATTCACTTGGGAACGTAATCCCCGAACCTCGCCGGTGCCTTGGCCCTCCGGGTCGACTTCCTCTGTTCCTTCCTCTCTCTCGGCGATGGTCTTCCCTGCTCCACTGTCTCATAGTTCAGATCCGAGACCTGCTGCTCCACCGGCTCCTCTTCCCTGTTGTAGACGTTGGACAGTTCGTTGTGGTTGAGAGGGATATCCGTATCACGAACCGTATCAACTCCCCCGATAAGACCAGCCTTGTCCTCAAGGCTGAGGTTCGGAAAGCGTCTACGCACAATCTCCCTAGGCTCCCACGTCGGGTTTTCTCCCCCATCGTCATCCCACTGGATCAACGCTTCCTCTATTGCCGCTCCGTCCCGCCAAACCGTGCGGCTCCCCATCCATTTCAGCGGTCTCGACACAGGGCGACCGCGCGCGAACAAGGGTGGTAAATCCACAGCTCCCGCAGACCCTCCCTGCACGAATGGGCGCAGCAGGCTAACGTGAAACACGTTGTGCACCCGACTGCCCTCCGGCAACCGCAGACGATACGCGACCTGCCCAATCCGCTCTAGAATCTCATACGGACCAAAGAACCTTCGTGCCAATTTAGAAGATAGAGGCTTCGCGACGGAATATTGTCGGTACTGCTGCAACTTCAGTAAGACCTGCTCCCCAACCTCAAACTCTACATGTCTTCGATGTTTATTTGCTGTCGAACGCATCCGCTGCTGTGCTCTCTCCAGATTCGCACGAAGCGACACGATCAGCTCGCCTCTTTGTCGAATCAATGACGCCACATCGGATGGGGTGAAGTGCGACGGTTCTGCTGCCACCAAAGGAGGGGGTTCTCGCCCGTACAAGGCTTGAACGGCGACGTTCCGAGCCCCTCGTGAAAGAAACAATTCAATGATAATTCTGCCCAAGGCAAGAAGTTGACCCACTTGTTCGGCTTATCCGCCACGAATGCCCGTAAATACTGCTCCAGACCGCGATTCCTGACCTCCGTTTGTCCATCCGATTGCGGATGGTACGCCGTCCTGAAATGCAGCTTAGTACCACTCCAACGCAGCATCTCCTCCCACACATCATTTAAGAACACCGAATCCCTGTCCGACACCAAGGTTTTAGGGAACCCGTGGTGCTTCACCACCGTTTCAATGAAAAGGTTCGCCACTCGCAGAGCATTGAAGTGTGGCGGTAACGGCGCGAAATGCGCACACTTAGATAACCTATCAACCACCACCATGATGGTAGTGAAACCTCGAGACTGGGGTAGACACGTCACAAAGTCCATCGAGACATCCTCCCAAACCTGCGAAGGAATAGGTAACGGCTGCAGTAACCCCGCAGGCTTTTGGGTCGAATACTTCGTCGTCTGACACTCCACACAAGCCTCCACAAACGCCTTCACCTCTCTCCGCATTCCTTTCCAATAAAATTGAGCGGCAAGGCGGCGGAAGGTCCTGTCAACTCCCGGGTGACCCGCCTGCGGAGTGGAGTGATGCTTTGTAATCAAAGGCAACTTCGCCGCTGATCCGTCGCCCACATAAATTCGGCGATTATGGTAGATGAGGCCGTCCACAAACGACAAATGGCCAGCCGCTTCACCCTTCTCGATTATCACTCGCAACTCCTTCAAATCTGTCAAGGAATCGACTTCTGCCCGCAATAATTCCAGGATATCGGGGACCGGGTGGGCAGCCAGGGATAGAAGCGCCGCCTCAATTTGGACCCGCCCCGTCTCGCCGTCTCCAGGGTCCATATTGCGGCATGACAGCGCTTCCGCAACCCTATTGGAGGCCCCCGTCTTGTATTCAATTCTAAATTTATAGCCCATCAATTTCCGTGCATAGAATTGTTGATCCGGAGTCTGAATAATCTGCTGCAATAATTCTTTTAGACTCTTTTGATCGCTTCGGATCACGAATTCGCGCCCCAATAAGTATTGGCGCCACTTCTGGACTGCTTCGACGATGGCGTACAACTCCTTATGATATGTCGACGACACCTGACGCCGAGGCCCCAATTTCTTACTAAAGTAGGCCAAAGGATGTCCCTCTTGAAGAAGGACCGCTCCCACCCCGAAATCCGACTCGTCTGTCTCAATATAAAACACTTTAGAAAAATCGGGTAGGTGTAACACAGGGGCCGATGTCATAGCTTCCTTGAGGGCGATAAAGCTATCTTGTGCCGCGGGGGTCCACGCGAAGGCGTCCTTTTTCAGTAACTTCGTCAAAGGGCCGGCCAGAGTCGCGTAATGCTCAATAAATCTCCGATAATAACCTGTAAGACCCAAAAAACCCCGCAACTGTTTAATGGAGGCTGGCACTGGCCATGCAACCATTGCTTTGATTTTCTCCGGGTCAGCCATCAATTGCCCCTCCGTAATTAAGTGGCCCAGATACTCCACTGAAGTACTGCAGAAAGCATACTTGGACAATTTAACAAAAAAATGATTATCTTTCAGAATGGTAAGTACCTCATGCAGGTGTCGCACATGAGATTCCAGCGTTGGACTATAGACCAGTATATCATCGAAGAAGACGATCACAAAAGTGCGCAGGAGTGGTCTAAAAATAGTATTCATGGCCGACTGGAATGTGGAAGGAGCATTCGTCAATCCGAATGGCATGACGAGGAATTCAAAGTGGCCGTCGTGGGTTCGAAAGGCCGTCTTGAAGACATCATCCGTGTGCATCTGAATCTGATGATACCCTGAACGGAGATCCAGTTTGGTGAAAAACCGTGCGGAACCCAGCTCGTCAAACAACTCATCCGATGTCGGTATAGGGAAGTGATCAGGCACTGTCGCAGTGTTCAGGGCCCTATAGTCAATGCAGAATCGAAACGTCACATCCTTTTTCCGAATAAGCAACACTGGGGATGAAAACGGGCTCTGACTGGGCCAGATGACGCCCGAAGCTAGCATTTCCTTCACTTGGCGTTCGATTTCCGTCTTCTGGAAATATGTGTATCTGTATGGGCGCACATTGACCGATTTCACGTTCGGCAGGAGGTGAATGCGGTGGTCGAAAACCTGGAACGGAGCTTATAAAATGCTCTACCCAATTGTTCAAAAATAATAATAAAAAACAAATAATAAAGTCTAGAAAATAAATTAAAAGAACCTAATCTACGAAACCTTTCATGCAATTCACTTGGGAACGTAATCCCCGAACCTCGCCGGTGCCTTGGCCCTCCGGGTCGACTTTCTCTGTTCCTTCCTCTCTCTCGGCGATGGTCTTCCCTGCTCCACTGTCTCATAGTTCAGATCCGAGACCTGCTGCTCCACCGGCTCCTCTTCCCTGTTGTCGACGTTGGACAGTTCGTTGTGGTTGAGAGGGATATCCGTATCACGAACCGTATCAATGAGCTCCCAGCTTCCGTGGGGAACGGAACTACACTCTCCGGCTTTCCTCAGACAGACTTGAAAACCTCTGTCTTAACTGCCGGAGATTTGGATCAAATTCAGGCCAAAGTTGAAATGAAAGGCTCTCTTTTCGGGATCAAGCAGCCAGGATTCCCTGTGCCTCGGACGATTAAGCTTGTAAACGACGGATACAAGGGCCTTGTGCCTAACTCCCTATCGAAAAGGTTTGCATTCTATCAGATTTTCACAATCAATACTTATTAGTAGTACAAAAGATTCATAGTTGGTGATAGAATCGTACAGGAGGGACAATGTCTGCTTGCTGCGTGAGGGACTTGAAGGCGAAAGTGAAGAACACGACAATAAAGTTCTTACCACGGCTGAAAGGCGACAGTTTATTATTATTATTTTTTATTATTATATTTATGGATATTATAATTGAATAAATTTTACTACGACTTTGTTAATTAATTATTAATTTATAAAAGATAATAATAATTATTTATTATAAAATTATATTATATAATTATTTTTTTATTATTTAATAAATTATTAATTACTATTATAAAATATAGTTATAATTATGATAATTTTAGTCATACTTATTTACTATAATGAAATTAAGTATGATTTATAGTTTTTAATTATTGTAATAAATAATAATAATAATCATAATAATAATAATAATAATAATAATAATAATAAAACTATACTATATTGCATTAAATATGTTAGAATCCTAAAACTGGGAAAAAGAATACCTAAGAAAAGTTAGGATTCGGAATCCGGGAAAGTTGTACTAACTTTTCTTGTTCTCGGGATTATGATTACTTTCCCAGTTTGATTAAAAACTTAAACAAACGCAGGAATTTAAAATTTAAGGAATCAGATTAATTTTCCAGACAGAATCCTGACAACCAAACATGGTCTTGGGGTATATGTTCTATTTCTTCCATAATTAGTATTAGTTGGAAATTTATTTTTCCTCAAAGGGGCATTGGATTTTTCATACTGCAGATTAATTAGAGGACAACTTGTGAATATATTAAAATGAAAAATATTTTATATAGAGGAAATTTTTAAATTTCAGAAGGCATTAGACCCTCTAGGAGAAAGCTGGCTCCTCCGTTTTAGAGCATGATTATTCGACTGGAGACATTATGTTACATTGTTCGAACGCTGGGTATTTAAAAGTTACAAATAAAATGCAGGACATTTTCGACAAAATTAATTTAAAATTGTGACGACAAAACTATTTAGAAGTAGCTTTCAACTATAATGTATAATAAGAAAATTCCAAGGCACCGTTGTGCAGTTGGGATGTCAAATTTTGGTGGAAAATAATGCCCCCTGTAGTGTTATCTTATTGTGAGGCAAAGAATATGATAATAAATTCTTCATTGTTATATCAATTATCAAAATTATTTTTTGTGGCTCACTCAACATGCTAACATTAATTACTTACATACATCGGTTTATTTTCTTCTAAAAATGCAGTACTTAATTTTCCAAAGCTTAGCATAATAATCAACTTGCCAATATGCAATTTATATGTCGACCGACTCATCACATCAATTATTCCCTTAATAATATTAAGACAAAATTATTTATGTCTCAAATTATGCTAATAATTTTATGTCACCCAACAAGAAATAGAATATTAAAGACACTATCTTAATTAATGCGGGGGGTGTATGTATTCCCTTTAGTGAGACATTTACCATTTATTGATGTTGCTCAAGTACACTAATACTTAATTATTTCATATGTGTCACTAGTATTAATAATAAATATATATCTGATATATGCAACTAAATTAAGTAGCAATGTGAACTCAATAAAGGCTTTTTATACCCCTTGACGCCTAATTCAGAGGGTAGTTAGTAGTATATAAATTTGTAAGGGTGTAGAAATTATGGACACGACAACCAATTTATATTGAAGCTCTATATGCATATATAATTTCGTGTTAATATATCTAAGTAGCCTATCAATATATGACAAAAATAGTAATTGTTCGCCACAATTAAAAAAAACAAACTTGTGTATATATAGCCAATTGTCAGATAAACTTGTCCCTAAAATTTTGACAAAATTGATAGTCAACATTTATCATGTTTTACTCTTAATTTAAATTTGACCTATTCCTTATTTTGAAACATAATGAGAAGTTCTCTCAACTTGTTCTCTTCCTTATTTTCAAAATATGAACATTTATCCTCTTATTCAATTATGGTGTGGCCTTTAAATTTTTTTCATTCATCATAAAAAATCTAGTTGTCTTACCACAGCCAATGTGTTATGTATTGCTCGTTATTTATGGACCTCACCCCTTCTATTGGTTTGCCGCCCTATTCACACCCCACATCACTTCGCTCGTCGCTTCCTTCTCTTGCACGCTTGTTGCCTTACCCATGATCGTCGCCCTCCTCATATTGTAGCAGATGATATCCTCATTTTCACTTGTGACAACTCCTCTCTGTCATCATATATTTGTAAAAAAAGGATACTATGATGTGTTGAATCATATCCTGTGAGAGTGTGTTTTGATAATATCTCAAGATGTGTTTGAAAAAGGTTTTATAATTCATAAAACTGCTCAGTTGAAATTTATTCCACAAATAACAAATACTAGTAATGTTTTTTTTAACTAAACCACTCTTTGGAAAAAATGTAACTCTTAATTAAGTTATTTAGTAGCGGACATAAATTAATAAGGAACATAGTTAAATTTAAAGAGGAATCTCGGATGACTCTAATTTGGAATTGGACAGATAGTCAAAATTATTTACCGTAGTGGCTTGAATAATATTCATGTTTTGGCTTGTATTAAATTTCGGTTTGAATTTAATTAGAGAGAGCTCAACAAATATGGTCTAGTACAACCTTCATGGATCCCTAATTTGGCACAGCATAACTTTATACTTCCTCCATCCCATAAAAATGTGGGCGGATGATATGGCACGGGAATAAAGACAAAATTGGTAAAGTAGGAATAAAGACAAAATTGGTAAAGTAGGAAAGATGAGAAGAGTAGTTAAAGTAGTGTTAGTGGATAGATAGTGAGACCTACATTATTATTAGTATTTTGATGGTATAAGTTGTAAATAACTTAATGTATAGGAATAATATATTGGGATAAGGCTGCGTTATATTGCAAACTTTTTAAATTACTAACTCTGTTAACTCATCAACATAGTGTGTTAAAAATGTCAACTCGATGACATTAAAATATCAACATATAATGTCAACGCAATATATTGAAATGTCAACAAAATTATATGTTGACATCTTAATATCATCGTGTTGACATTTTTAAAATAATGCGTTGATTAGTTAGCAAAGTTAGCAACTAAAGAAAGTTAGCAATTGCTCACACAACTATTGGGATAACTTTCCATAAATGGAATGCCCATCATCACACAGAGATCTTGTAGGCTGAATTCGGTATTTCCCTCGTGTTGTTCGACCAATTGCAACACTACTTCTGGATTTGAAGATAAACACCTAGTTGAGGTTCTAGGTTCTAGGGGTCGGTCGTTTCCACCTGTATGAGGAATGAGAAAAAAAACTTTTAAGTTTATATTTTTCAATGAATAAGATCTACTTACATTTCCGTATACTAACTAATGACCGGATAATGATAGGGATTGCAAAGATATGCTAAATCAAATAAAATTAAGCAGATATTGTTGTGATGTGATCTTGGGAGAGATTTTGATGGGATCTTGTGCGATATTTGCTGGCTCGAGGGCACTATCCAAGGAGTCATTGTTGCCAACTCCAACGCAACGAACCTCCCTTTTCTCAAAGCCGAGCGACCCCATCTCCCCGATCCATGGCAGCATCCCGCTCAATACCATTAACGGCATGATCAACAACAACTACCCGTTCCACGTTGTCCTCACTGGCTCCTCCTCAAGAACCCTCATAAAAAGTAATGGCAGCGACAACCAACAAGCCTGCATGACAGCGGAGCAACTGTCACATGGCATTGGCAAGATACGAATAATGTTCTCTCTAGCAGAGTTTGTGTAAATGATTAAGTTTATCTTCATTGAGTTACTGCATAGTTTATTAATTGAACTAATGAAATGAAATGCCATTATTAAATACAACTAATGATATAATCATTTTGCATTAGAATATTTATTTCATGCATCTGGTCCAAGGTTTGAGTCGCTTACGAAATGCATAAAACATTGTCAAAGAAAACTTTTGATGTGAGCTCCGGTGGTCTTGGAGATTCATGATCCAAGATATGGTCCGTTGCTCGTTGGAAATTCGACTCGCGGAGGTTGTTGGAACGCGGCATGGCTATCAAATGTTAGGGGCGCCTATGCGGACTGAGATCAGCAGCTTCCATACCTTCGAGAGTTGATTGCTCGAAGCACTGGTGTGATGGAAGTTGGCAGGGAGTAACCATTTGAGTCGAGCACTTGATCAAACAGTTGGCAGCTCCTGTCATGAATTCTGTATAATTCAATTTTAAGACTTTGTTGGTGGAATTGGGAGGTCGTCATTTGTGGACAATGGTGACGTCACAATCGAATATGAACGCTTCGATTGTAAGTCGATAACTATTCGAAAACAAACACTTTGCTACAAGAATTCGAATAGGAAAATCAAGCGTTAAACTCAAGAAACAGAATCTTCAATACTAAAAAAAACCGTGTGTTCTATCACTTTGATGCAGCCTTATATAGGCGATAAAATAACTACAAAGGAGAAAATCTAGCTAAACATAATCTAAACCTATCTTTAATCCCAAGGAACTAATATAATAATACTAATCCAAAAGAAAGAAATAAAATAATATATTAACACAAATTTGAGTATATCCCTTCTGCAGCTGGCGAGGAATATTACTCCTTCAATTCTTGTTCCCAAAATCTCGGTTAATCAAACAACAAACGGGCTGCAAGTTTTGCTCATATCCACGTGTGTTACACATCCTATATACGAGCCCTTGTGCAACTTCTCGAAATAGCTGGGCTTGTCGACGTGTAACGAGCCCCTCGGCCATTTGGAGCTCGCCCGACTCTGAAGTTGTATCTTCACTGCTTTGATTCACATCAAGTTTCATCTGTCAAATATTAATGTGAGACAAATCTTTTTGTTGGAAAATAGAATTGAAATACGGAAATGCAAATACCAAAATCAAAGAACGAGAATATCCTAAGGACTACTACATTTTTGCAGACTTGAATTGCTCTTATTCAATAATATGCCACCCTTTAAATTGAGCATTGCAAAATATGTACATATGGTAAAACTTGGGCTTCAAGTATTCTTGACCTCCAAGTATTCTTTAACTCCAAGTTTATTAGTGAGTATTTGATTATTTTTTTTTCTTTCTAACACTACACATGTGAAGACTTTGTTTTGCTTCAATTTCAGGGGTGTTTGACCGGCTTATAAGCTTGTTAACACTATTTATAAATTGTTTTGAAGCTTATAAGCTTTTGCAAATTGTTCAGTAAAATAACTTTTGAAAAATATATTACTACAAATAATAAAAATATGCTTACCAAACACAACTTTCTCAAACCCGATTTATTTGTTTTAATGTTTATACATCTCGCACTATGGTTAATAAGTGAAATCCTGTCAAAAATCAAAGCAAATCTCAGTCATTGGATCCTTGGATTGGAAGCAAATCTCAGTCATTGAATCCTTGGATTGGATGGTTGTGATAATCTACATTATTAGCCTAAGATGCTACATTATTAGCTGAGCTACATTATTAGACTAAATTGCTACATTATTTTACTAAAATGGTACATTATTAGCTAAGTTACATTATTAGACTAATAATCTACATTATTAAATAACACGTGACATTAATCTAACCATTAGATCACAAGATCCAATGTACTACAAGTATTTTGATTTTGAACCCTATTTAACTTATGAATCTAAATACTATCCTTATACATCTCTATTCAAAATACTCTATTAACTTTTAAATGCATACGCACTTTGAATTTCATCTCTCTTGCCTTTTGTTTTCTTTATCTAATTTATGATTCTTTCTCATACTTATATTCACACACTTTTATTACTTATAAACTTTACAAGACATTGACTGTTTACTATCTAGTTTATGATTCTTTCTCGTAACTTATATTCACACACTTTTATTTGCGCCTTATAAGCTCTTGAAACATGTTACAAGCTCATTAAAATAAACTGTCAAACATCCCCTTAATTAGACATGTTATGCTGTTTAGCATGAATCATTACTGCCTGTCTCATAAACATTGATTGATAAGTAGTACATACTAATTAATACTACATTTTATGCTAATTAACAGTGGTACATCCCACGTGCATGTTATACATATAGTTGAGTAAAACACTAATTAACACCATATATATGTTGGGTGTGTTACATGCACACCAATTTCATGCATACTATCCAACATTGTATTTATAAATGAATTATTAGAATGCGAGATTAATGAAAGCGCGGAGCAACATGATTAGATTTTGCATTGCAATCATCTACTAGTATTAATTTCATACACCTCTGATCCGACTCAATTTTTGGTTCCTTGCTATCTTTCATTATTTTCTTACATCCACATTGCACATTTTACTAATGAAACAGAATGCTCTGGAGACCGTCCAACATGATTTTATTTTGTTTTACACACATTCATTCATTCATTCATTTCCCACACCCAATCCCGAATTCTATAGTATTTCTTACTATACTGGAAATACTGCATTTTTTATTTTATCGTAAGTAATTCCGTATGTATAGTAAATTCTTAATTACGCGGATACTAATAAAATGAAACACGAGATTTGAATTAATGCGCATGGGGACAATTATATTAGACTTGAGCATCCGTTTAATCGTGCATATAATTATCTGGAGAAGTGTGCGTAATTACAAATCACAAAACCCAAAAGAAAATTAAAAATAAACGGATCCAGTAAGAATGTCCACAATGGTGACCCTCAAGGGCCACCAAAGTTGGCCCGACCACCAAATGTGGCTTTCCTGGGCTCGCCACAATGGTAAATAACAAGGGCCACGAAATGTGGACCGCTCCAAAATAAAAATTAATTTGTTTGCTTTTTTTAATGATATTTTTTAATTTAACTACAATAAATTTTATTAGACTATAATTTATGATATTTATACAACAAAAATTTTCTAGTTTAAAAACAACAACCCGAAAACTCATATCACTCTGCGGCGCTCCCTCTACGGTTGCGGCGCTCCCTCTACGATTCCAGACCTCTTCAACCAAATCAGTCTGCAGTGTTGTATGCGATATTTGGCTCCGCATATCGGTGTACCGCTGGATCAAGTATTCATTAGTACGTGGTACACCCATCTGCAGGGGCTCCATGACAAAACCCGAGCTCGAACTAGCACCATCTTCCGGTGCCCATCGCTCTGCAGCAAATCCTTCGTCAGCTATTATCATATTGTGCAATATGATACATGTAGTCATGATGTCTGAGACATCATTTTCGTGCCATTGTCGAACCGGGCACCATATAATGGGCCATCGCGCTTGGAGGACACCAAAAGCTCTCTCAATATCCTTCCTAGCACCCTCTTGTTTTTTCACGAAGTAGGTTTGCCTCTGCCCAACGGGTTGTCGGATCGACTTCACAAACACGGCCAGCTAGGGTATATCTCATCTGCCAAATAGTATCTCATGTTGTACTACGTGCCGTTGGCCATGAATCTAACTTGCGGACCCTCACCCCGGCACTCGTCATTGAACGGGTGGGACGATCGTAGAACGTTGATGTCGTTGTTCGACCCAGCGACACCAAAATACGCATGCCAGATTCGCAAGAGGTAGTCAGCAACGGCTTCCATGATCATCGTGAGATGTCGGCCTTTGAAACCAGAAGTGAACTGCCCCTTCCAAGCCACCGGGCAGTTCCTCCACTCCCAGTGCATGCAATCGATGCTCTCCAACATCCTTGGGAAATGATGTGCAGTCCCGTGCATATCAATCAGTCTCTGGCAATCATCGGCCGTTGGCTTCCGTAGATACTCCCCTTTGAAGATATCCTTAATGCCCCTACAAAACTGCCTCAACATCTGTAGGGCAGTTGTTTCGCCCATCTGAAGGTATTCGTCAAACATGTCAGCGGGCTCGGCATAGGCAAGCTGCCTAATTGCCATCGTACATTTCTGATATGTCGACAAGCCGGGTCGACCGGTGGCATCATATCGCAAGTTGAAGCACTTGAACCGCTGCGCCAAACACGTCGCTATATGGACGAAGAGTTGTTGCGATATTCTGAATCGCCGACGGAAAATCTCTGGCGGATAACTGGCGTTCTCGCTGAAGTAGTCTTCCATCAACCGGCGGTCAGCCCCGGCATGGTCACGGTCGATATACCGCCGATGATAGAACGACCGAGGGACTGCCACCGCCGCCGCCGCCTCGGCCTCGTCAGCTTCACGTTGCACCGCTGCAACCAGGTTTTGGAACTCCAGATCTACCGCTTCTTGGTACCGTTTATCGTCAGAATCCATATTTCAGAAGTTGAATTGAAATAGATTGGAAAGAGTGGTGTTTGAATTGGGGTAGAAAAATTGAGGGAAAATGGTGTGTATTTATTAAAAAAAAGAAGCAAAAAAAATATACATATTTTTCGGTGGTCGGGCCGCGGCTCTCAGCCCGCTGCAGTGGTGGGCCGCGGCTCCCTCTCAGCTCCCAGCCGCCCGTCGTGGCTCTCTGCCAGCGGCGGATCTAGGTGGGGTCGGATGGGGTCGGCCGACCCCACCACCATCGTCGTAGAATTGCCGGATATTACCCTCCCTCAACTGCCGACCCCGCGGCGCCAACTCCCCTGCCCCAAGTCTCTGGCTGACTGGCTCGCTCCTGTGAGCTAAATCTGCTGCGGAGAATAAGATAGAAACAATTGATTCTTACCAAGTAATTGGGCTTCATAAAATGGGCCTACCTCACATACTAATTAAGGTGGCACAAGTTCCAATATATTTTATATAGCAGGAGTAGTACTAATTAAGTTGGCACAAAATGGGCCTATCACCCATTTGTTTAACGCCTAATAAGTATTCATAAAGCATTTAAATTTTAAATTATTGATTTAATTGTTTTATTTGCCTTATCCTTAATGAGATTAAATTCAAAATGTTATAGAATGTGATTAATTAGTACTCCATCCGTCTCATAGTAGATGTTACACTTTCCTTTTTAATTTGTTTCACAAAAGATGTCACATTTTCTATTTTGGAAAAAGTTCCTTCTCACATCAATTATAAAATTATATATTCTCTCACCACTTAACACACAAAATAACATCTCATAAAATCTCGTGCCATCTCTCAAGTGTGACATCTACTATGGGACGAAGGGAGTATTAAAGAGAGAATATAAATTATAATTTTTTTAGAGGATTGATCGTGTTATCTTACTTTTAGTAATCCCCATTGGTTTGTCGAAGGATTAAAATGATCTTACTTCAGTAACGAAAAAATAACACAATATATGTTGAAAGAGTGTTTTCAATAATAAAATTTGTGAAGTCAGAGCTACAAAATAAGATAAAAGATGATTGGTTGAATGCCATTTTAATGGAATAGAATGAGAAGGAGGGCGTTTGCAACTATTCCCAATGAAAAAATTTGAATCGATTTCAAAATATTGATATTCGTAAAAGTAAACTATACCGCATAACAAAAGATTGTGATATTTATATTTTATGTATTTTTACATAAATATATCTAATATTATATTTATTATCTTATTTAATTCTACCCACGATTATTAAATCCTGAATCCGCCAGTGCTCTCTGCAGTGGGGGCCGCGCACCCGAGCCACGGGCCGCGGCTCCCCCATTGTGGACACTTTAAGAATTGAGTTGTATGGAGAGTGAGAGGCGTAAGAATTGAGTTGTATGGAGAGTAAGAGGCGTGAGAAATAAAAGGAAAATAAAAAAAAAGGTAATTAAGTGGATTTCACCATTGCGGCAGAGGAAATTTAAACATCATATACCAACCCAAAGGGCCTTGCCATAAAACCACCCCCGCCCGCCCCCGCCATAAATGCTATCGCACCCTCTCTATACGCTCTGCAATTACTCCATTCCTGCCTCATCTTCTTCTCCATCATCTCTCCTTCTTCTTCATCATCGCCTTCATGCCTTTTTCTATCTCCTTTTCCTTTCTCTCCCTTTCATCAACAATTCTTCTTAAATTCCCTTCACAAGAAAGCCTCCATCTGCAATCAAACTAGAAAACACTTCACTGCCTGCCCAAAACTGCTTTTCTCCAATCCCTTTAATCTCCCAAATCAGTAGATCTCTACCTTCAATATTTCGCCAAACCCTAATTCAGGATTAGGGTTTTCTTCTCCTTTGTTCTACAAAGTTTCAACAAAAGTAAGTCTACTCTCATATTTTGCATATATTCTTATAGCAAGTTCTATGCTTGTGCGCTCTCTAAAACCTCAATTCTCTCTCTTTCAAAAGAAAGGAAAAAACACCGTAATTCTCGCTTTTCTTCTCACATTCTTGTATTCCTAATTATGTTTTTATTTTAATTTTATTTCTTGGACAGAGTGAAAAGATTTGAATTTGGACACCGCCGAAGATCTCATGGGCGTTATATGAAAAGCCGTTTTAAGAAACTAAGATACAGCTAGAACGTCAAGAGACCAGTTCACAATGTAAACCCCTTCTCTGCAATTTCTTTTAGAATAATGCTATGCGGCCACATTATGGCCAGCCATAAATTAATTAAATATAAAAAAAAATTGATTTTTTTTCAAATTTTTGGTTTAATACTACTTGATTTTACTTTTATATCATCTTCATTATATGTTGCTCAACATGTTAGTGTTGCTCTTTCGTAGTTTTTGCTCAACTTATTACTACTGTCATTTCTTGATTATTGCTCAACGTATACAGTAATTCGTGATATTAATGTGTTTTACGTAATGGAATTCAAGGATAAGTATCAACTCACAAGTCCATTCACACACATATAAGTTTATATCGGTAATTCTAATTTTTTTTATACGTGTAAATGGGCTAAATTAACTCTTTATGGCCGGCCACATTATGGTCATTTAGCATCACTCTTTCTTTTACTCGTTTTAGTCCTTTGGCACGTCACGACAGTGGAGATGAAAAGTCTTGTTTTTAATCCAAAAACCAAGAAACAAAAAGTCCACAAAACCTTAAAAGAAACAACAAAACAAAAGTCCATCCCTCTGCCATAGAATCTACTAACTTTTAGAAACCCAATAAAACTTTATATATAAACCCCCATTTCGCCGGAATTAGAGAGAAAAGTTTCTAGGGTTTATATGGTCCTTCAAATGCTCGGACCAAAACAATAGTGGGTGAGTTTTAAGAGTTTTCTTTCAAATTGGTTCAGGATTACAAGAATCTTTTCTTTTTTTACCATCTTATTTAGAAATATTTTGTGACGCAATACACTCTTACCGGTGATTTCGTTGTACAATCTTTATTTCTTAATGTAGATCTGATTAGGACTTGAGCTAAGTTTAATTGCATCGTAATATATGTAGACCGGTCTTTGCCATTCTATCTTCTTCACCGGGGAGAGTAAAGATAGATCTGAAGACCTGACGGCATCATTAACACTATAATCACATCCTATTCTAAATTGGTTTTATGTTTCTATTTTTAATCGAATATTCTACACGCTTAAATGAATGCAGCTGACCCCCGTTTTCTCGCTAGTAAATGAGATTCAATTCCATTTGCTTAGTTACATTTTTCAGTCTCGCGTATTAATTTGCCTCCAAATTAATGCCTCCCTTCTTCGAAAGAATTGCGTGTATACATAAGCGTGTAAACAACGGGAAACTGTACAACTACAACACGCAGTTTTAAAGCAAAATTCATTCCATTTGGTATTGCAACTTTTCAATTCCTAGCTCCAATTCATAAATCCTAACATCATTATTTGTTTGGCAGATCTTGATTCGAAACAACGGCGACTTTAATAGCAGAAAAGCAGCAGGTTGTAAGATGTTTCAGCCAAACATGTTCGATAGCCACCATCACCTGCTGGATATGGCGCATAAAACACTGGAAAATGAGATGGACTTGATTAGAGACGACGAATACGAGAGCAAGTCCGGGACTGATATTATGGAGGCACCATCTGGCGATGATCAAGATCCCAATCAACGCCCAAAGAAGAAGAGATATCATCGCCACACACAGCATCAGATCCAGGAAATGGAATCGTAAGCTCACTACTACTACTACTACTACTTTCCATCTCTTGTTATCTCCCTTTTCTATGCTTAAATGAGTATTTTTGACAGGTTCTTCAATGAATGCCCCCACCCAGACGACAAACAGAGGAAAGAGCTCGGCCGACGACTTGGATTGGAGCCTTTGCAAGTTAAGTTTTGGTTTCAGAATAAACGTACCCAAATGAAGGCCCAACATGAGCGTCACGAGAACACTCAACTAAGAAACGAAAACGACAAGCTTCGAGAAGATAACATACGGTACAAAGAGGCTCTCACCAATGCTACTTGTCCTAGCTGTGGAGGCCCAGCTGCGATTGGCGAGATGTCGTTCGATGAGCAGCATCTCAGAATCGAAAATGCCCGCTTAAGGGAAGAGGCGAGTAATATATAGTATATGATTCATTTTTTTGGTTCACTATCTAAATAATTAGGTCTATGTATATGATGTTTGTTAATATGCAGATTGATAGGATATCTGGTATTGCTTCGAAATATGCTGGGAAACCAATGCTGTCATATCCTCATTTATCCCCGGGAGAAGGAGCATCGCGGTCGCTTGATCTTGGAGTGGGGAGTTTCGGGGGTCAGGTGGGTATAGGTAGGGAAGTTTTTGGAGCTGCAGATTTTCTCAGGTCAGTATCAGGGCCTACTGAGGCTGATAAGCCAGTGATAATCGAGCTGGCCGTTGCAGCAATGGAGGAACTCATCAGAATGGCTCAAGCTGGAGAACCCTTGTGGATTCCAAGCATCAGCAATGGTGCAGAGATGTTGAGTGAGGAGGAATATGGAACAACCTTCCCCCGCGGAATTGGTCCCAAGCCTTTAGGATTGATATCCGAGGCATCAAGGGAGTCGGCTGTAGTCATCATGAACCATATAAACCTGGTCGAGATCTTGATGGATGTGGTAGGATGAGCCACCGTTTCATTTTTCAATTAGTACATAGATAAATTAAATGCCTAGTCTCTGATGCTTGGTTTGAATTGTGATTTCAGAACCAATGGTCGAGTGTGTTTGCCAGCATTGTTTCGAGAGCAGTGACTGTGGAGGTGTTGTCTACTGGTGTTGCAGGCAACCACAACGGAGCTTTACAAGTGGTATGTCTGCTACCATGATTACTTTGTTCATTAGTTATATGTTTATATAGATTTGGCTGAGTGATGTGGTTGGTTCTTTAATTAGATGACTGCTGAATTCCAAGTGCCCTCTCCTTTGGTCCCAACGCGGGAGAATTACTTCGTGAGATACTGCAAGCAACACCACGACGGGACATGGGCCGTGGTTGATGTTTCTTTAGACAACTTGAGGCCTGCTTCCATTTCAAGATGCAGGCGACGGCCGTCTGGTTGTTTGATTCAGGAATTGCCTAATGGTTACTCTAAGGTATGACTAATTGATCAATGTAGGTAGGCATATGATCTAATCAGCAGAATCACATGGTTTAATGTACATATATGTTTAATTTGGTAGGTGACATGGGTTGAACATGTAGAGATAGACGACAGAGCAGTCCACAGCATTTACAAGCCATTGGTTAATTCGGGACTAGCATTTGGGGCTAAGCGCTGGGTTGCAACTCTTGACAGACAATGCGAGCGCCTAGCCAGCGTGATGGCGAATAACATCTCCGCAGGCGATGTTGGAGGTACAATTCCACCTTTTTTTTAACTTACTTTCAACAATTATTCATTGAAGTAATCCTAATTATGCATGTGTTGCAGTGATTTCATCTCCAGAAGGTAGAAAGAGCATGCTGAAGCTAGCGGAGAGGATGGTGATGAGTTTCTGCAGCGGCGTGGGAGCTTCGACCGCTCACACATGGACGACACTCTCAGGGAGTGGCGCGGATGATGTTAGGGTGATGACCAGAAAGAGCATGGACGATCCAGGCAGGCCGCCTGGCTTTGTGCTCAGCGCTGCTACTTCCTTCTGGCTCCCCGTCTCCCCCAAAAGAGTTTTCGATTTCCTGCGCGACGAGAATTCCAGAAGCCAGGTATTTCATCTGCTTATGCAATTCTGTTCTCATTCATTACAATCTGCAAGTGATTCTAATCAACCTACTTGGATCAAAGTGGGACATTCTCTCAAACGGCGGCCTCGTTCAAGAAATGGCACACATTGCAAATGGACGTGATCCAGGAAATTCGGTCTCACTTCTGCGCGTCAACGTAAGATTAACAAATAACAATCCATACTTCTAAATCGCTCTGTTTATAGTGGGGAACTAAAACATGAAGGTGTTCATATTTTCAGAGCGCGAATTCGAGCCAAAGCAACATGCTCATACTTCAGGAGAGCAGCACGGACGCAACGGGATCGTACGTGATGTACGCTCCGGTAGATATCCGCGCTATGAACGTGGTCCTAAGTGGCGGCGACCCGGACTACTTGGCCCTCCTCCCCTCGGGTTTCGCCATACTCCCCGACGGGCCCAGCAACGAAGCCGGGGGAGTTCCTGAGGTGGTGGGATCAGGCGGGTCGCTGCTAACGGTGGCCTTCCAGATACTAGTGGACTCGGTTCCGACGGCGAAGCTTTCGTTGGCATCGGTAACAACCGTTAATAGCCTCATCAAATGCACCGTTGAGAGGATTAAGGGCGCTGTCCTCTGCGACACTGTGGTGTAACATTGGAGCGAAGGGGAGAAGTCAAGAACGCACCTCGCGTGATCCTTGCAGAGCAAGGGGTTTGGGTTCGGGTATTGACTCTTGAGATCAAAGACCTGCTTTTATTTGATGTGTATGCAAAAACTGCTGCTGCTATGTATTATCTCTGTTCTTCGCCAACTAATTCCTTTTATTTCCTTACAAGGTTTTAATTACCCCTAAATTCTTGCTTCTTTTTAACTAGCTATATGTAGTAGTAGTAGTACTAATTTATTAGTTGCATTTTGCTTTATCAACATGTGCGCCTCTTTATGTGTTCAGTACTGTTTCGAAAAGGCAACGGAAGTGTTTAGGCCATTCACAATAGGGGACGATACAAATTGTCGATCGATCGACGGTTTTGCATGATATCTGCGATCAACAGTGCCCCCCAAACTGCCGCTCTATACTCTGCGCCGAACGCTACCGGCGCCTATTGCAGGCCTTACAGCCGATAAAGTGACGATCGCAGTTTTTTTTTTTTTAATTATTTCTTAAATTCACACTATAAATACCACTTGTCATCTCATTTCATTCATACCTATACTCCAATTTTTACACATCTCTCTCTTTTTCACTCTCCACTCGAATGGATCCTTATGATGACGACGAGATTGTGGGTGCCTTAGAGCGAGCCATGTTGGAGTGCGGTATGCGCATGGAGCGACAACAAAGGCAGCAACAATTACAAACTTACAACAGCAGGTCCCTAAGCCAATCAGTCATTGGGTGCAGGTCTTCCAAGAGCATGACTTAGCTGCCGTACGGCTGTACTTGGACTACTTTGTGGCTGAACCACGGTGGGGTCCAACTAGTAGTAATTGTACTCACTTATATTGTCGTTGAATAAATATGATTGTTAGCCGGGTCAGCTCCATCAGATTCTGGTTAATTAGGTATACTCAAGTTACAAGCTAATAGGACTAGAAATTTCTCTTTGCCTTTTTATGGGATAAATTATTTGAGCAATGCCCTACAAGGGATCACGCGTGTCCATGGTCTGTGTACCTAAATCTATCGCTAAGCCCATTAAGGGCTAAAATTATTTGTTTTAATTGTGATAAACTCCATCCGTAAAATAGTCTCATTTATAGTCAATTTGATCAACGCTTTCTGTACCCCGATAGCGGCTTCAGTGGTAACGCCCCACTTTTCGAACCCTAAAGTACATGTATTTAATGCTTTTGATATTGCGAGGTCTGCGAATTAATTATCGAGTAAAATTGTTGAATATGTGACGTGGCTGCTCGAATAACTGGATACGGGGATAAATTAAAGGTTTTCGAAGAATTGATTATTTGTTATGAGAGCTAGAAATTATGAAATAAATTTCAATGCGAATTTAAATAATTTCCTTTCCGTGAGGAATATTTATTGGACTCAATTCCATGTTGGATCCGATAAATTAAATAAATAATATGAAAGTCCAGTCCGTGATAAATAAATTGTGTACAGATTTATTTAAATAAATTAAATAAATAAAATGAAAGTCCAGTCCGTAAGAATCTGCACAGATTTTCCTCCTCCGTGAAAAGATATTCCTCTTCCGTAATCTGCAAATAAAATACCAAAAACCAATATAATTTCAGCTAAATCACGTTTAACCAAAAAAAGGAAGAATTTGAAATTATATTCCCTAATCCCACGTTGAAACCGCTCCCACCTATCCCACAAATCTCTCCAACTTCTCAACCAAATCTTCTTCCTCTAAATTTATGCTCCTCTATAATAATTGCTGCATCAACATCCCTGCAGCAAACAGAGGAAAGTCTTCAAATTCCTACTCAAGGTATTGTTTAAACTCCATCACTATTACACGTTTTTGGCTTTCTAAACCAACTCGTCAAACTCATTCGATCTTTTCCGACAGAGACCGAGAACCCAACTCGACGCAGGGGAAACTACCGTTCATTCGCTCACAATTTGCTCAAAATCCGTTCAAGGTATATGATGGTTCCGCGAGTTTTTGATGTTAGTAAATGCTGGTAGAGAATAAAGACTACGACGCAACGAATTTACGTGGTTCGATTTACTGAAGTAAATCTACGTCCACGGGAAGAAGGGAGGGCAAGATTGTATTGCTTGATCTGGGATTACAGCTTACAACACAGACTTGCTATATGATATTTTATCTCTAGAGAGCTTAACCTTTTTCTATCTGATCTAAGTTCTATTTATACATTGAACTAAGATCGTGGCTTGCATCACCACTAATGATGGTTGTGGATGTCGTGGAGGTCATGGAGGTCTTGCATGTAGCGTAGGTCATGGCCTACGATCGTGGCCTGAGTTGACACCACGTGGTAGTGGGTGTGTTGGAAGTTGTGGAAATCCTGTATGGGTCCACTAACTCCTTGTTCGGTCGAAGACTGAGACCGAACTGCATTGGTTGCCGATCTGAGAGTAGAGCTTGATGCCGACCTGAGAGCAGAGCTTGATTGGTTGGCTTTTACCGAGCTGTAGGCTGAGGCCGAACTCTTACTGAGACCGAACTGCTTTGGTTGCCGATCTGAGAGTAGAGCTTGATGCCGACCTGAGAGCAGAGTTTGATTGGTTGGCTTTTACCGAGCTGTAGGCTGAGGCCGAACTCTTACTGAGACCGAACTGCTTTGGTTGCCGATCTGAGAGTAGAGCTTGATGCCGACCTGAGAGCAGAGCTTGATTGGTTGGCTTTTACCGAGCTGTAGGCTGAGGCCGAACTCTTACTGAGACCGAACTGCTTTGGTTGCCGATCTGAGAGTAGAGCTTGATGCCGACCTGAGAGCAGAGTTTGATTGGTTGGCTTTTACCGAGCTGTAGGCTGGGGCCGAACTCTTTAGTCGTGCCGGACTGATACTCTTTAGTCATGCGTCCACTAACTCCTTCTTGGGCTTTAGGCTGATGGGCCGTCATTGCTGTTGGGCTTGTTTAGTACGCACCCCATCACTACCCCCCCCGAAGGGCGAAGTGAATCACTTCGGCGAAGTGAGTCACTTCGGCATTCTGGATAAAGGCAAGGGGGAGGCTGATGTCAGGGGACGTGCCTTGCATTAAATGCGACAGTAAAATCCGGCCGTTGAATCCTGAAAAGGTGGGATTCGAAACGGTGCGACGATTTTGAAATCTTCGCCGAATCTGATAAATACCTCCTTTCTTCATCATTGAAGCACTTTTGCGACTGCTTCTTCTGCACTCTCTCTTTTTTGCGAAAATTCTCTCTCCGCTTTCAAGAATTTCTTCAGACTTTCTTCACCTTCAAAAAGTAAGAAAAATGTCTTCTTCTTCTTCTTCGGAGTCGGGTAGCGGTAGGAGAGGCGGTAAGGGGTCTTCTGGCCGGAAAGAGTCCGGGGAGAAGACCGTAGAGTATTTCCATAGTATTTTGAGTAAGGATACTGTGATATCCCTACCCGAAAAATACTTTTTTCCTGGGGGGAAGGTGGTGGTACCTGACGGTGATCATAGGGCTGACTCCCCGCCGGAGGGTTACGCCACCGTGTACGAGGCCTGCTTAGAATGCGGGCTTCGTTTCCCCCTCCCTTCTGCTTTTATAGATTTACTAGATTTTTTTCAGCTTCCTTTAGGCCAGGTGACTCCGAACTCTTGGAGGCACTTGTCGGCCTTCGCTGCCGAACTCCGTAATTTAGGAAGGGATTTGTCTTTGAAGGCGATCCTTAAATTCTTTCAATTTAAGAGGAAGGGGTCTTGGTTTTACTTGATCCCTGTACAGCCCTTTAGGGCCTTTTGTAAAACGAAGTGGCCGAAGTGGCAAAACCGCTTCTTCTACTATGATAGGACCGCGGCTCCTAGTTTTCCCTGGAGAGGGCCGAAGTCCGTTATCCGTCATCCTCGGCCTGAACCGTTGGACGAGCTCGATGGCGAGCTCAACAAGATTCCCATAGTTAGGAAACAATACACGGAGTCTGAGCTCGTCAAGGGCGACGTCGTGTTCGACATCTCGTCTTCGGACGAAGAGGCCGAGGGTGAGGATTTCTCTTTATCTTTATGCTCTGCTGCTTTAACGAAGAAAACTAACCTTGTTTTCTTGCTTTTTGGCAGTGTACATGCTGAATAAGGCTATCCGAAAGTCCTCCGAGCTTGTGGAGCCGGAGAGGCAGAGAGCCCCTCGCTCGGCGTCTGAAGCCGAGAAGGATCCGAAGAGGCAAAAAACCTCTTCTTCGGATCCGAAAGAGCCGGAGTCGTGTTCGGCTAAAGGGAAGGGGAAATTTCATGAGTCCCCAAGAGTGCCGGGGAAAGACCTGGTCATCTCCGAGGTGGTTGCAGACATCCCGGAACACGTCCCTGAGCCTTTTCAATGGCCGACGAATTTTGTGGAGGTAAGCTTTCTGACTTGGCTTCTTTTCCACATTTTTTGATGGCCATTCTGTTGAGTTTTTTCCTTGTTCATCTTCAGAGAGCCAAGCTCGTCTCCGTGGAGCTCTCCAAAGCATCCCACGACTACGAGGAGATGCAGAAGAAGTTGCATCTTGCTCGTAGTCTGGCCGAACAGGCTGAGGCCAAATTTGAGAGGGCCTGAGCTGCTAGGATCTCGGCTCAGGATGAAGCCCGGTCAGCCAAAAACCAGCTCATCATCCTGCAAGAGCAGACGAAGCACCGGGAGGCTCAGAAGGAGGCTGCCGCCGTGGCTGCCCAGGGGGAGGCTCTCCGTGTTTACACGGAGAGACTCTTTTTGAGCAGCCAGTTCTCGGCCTTTGTCGGTAGTCTGGTAAGGCTAATTACCGATAAGGGCGAGCAGGGGGCCGACGTCGTGTTGCCTCTGTACAGCCGAGAGATAGCAGCTCGGCTTCAGAATCTGCCGCTCCTTGAGGAGCTCGCTTCATCCTCGGTCCTGCTTTCTGCAGACCGAGTCCGGAGTTGTCGAGCTGATCGGGACGAGAACCTGGAGGCTATCTTTGCCTCCGTGGGACCCGTTTCACCCGCTTCGACTTACAACGGAGAGGGTGAGGCCGAGCCGCTGGAGCTGGAGGCCGAAGTCGAGCGGGCCGGGCATCCGGAGAAGGAAGCCGATCAGGAGGCGGAGGCGAGGCCGGCAGGATGCGAGGCCGAGGCTGAGGTAGCTCAGGAGAAAGAAGCTGAACCAGACCGAGGATCCGGAGACGAAGCTGGCGGAGTATGATTTCGTCTCCCTTCTCTTAGTCTAGTTTCTTCCTTGTAAAATGGCCTTGAAGCCCTCCTAGTGTAAAAAATTTTCCTTGTGAATGAAAAATTCTCTACACTTGTCTTCGTATAGCTTTTCGTACTCGCCTTTATTCCTGTTGTATTTTACTATCTGCTCGGTACAGCTGCCGAACTAATATAGCTGCTTTGTACTCAAGGAGATGGAGATACTTCACTGGAAACGGCTGTACTCTTCGGCTTTAGACGAAGCTGAGAAAAGAGCTATAGCCGATCAGACGAAGAATGACGAGCTTCTGGCTCGTTTAGTGAAGCTGGAGGCCGATAATAAGGACTTAGAGTCCGATAAGAAGGATCTGGAGGCCGAGCTGAATACGACCATTGCTGAGAGGACTGCGTACGAGGATTACATCCGTGTGCGCGGGGGAGTGACCATATCAGATGTTCAGAGTCGAGTTGACGAACTGTGGGAGGAATATCATGTACTCCGGAGGAACAATGCGCTGGAGAGCTTGGCTTGCCAACAAGTTGTGAAATCATTACGGCGCTGGGCTTCTCGGTACGACATCATTCTTTCCCGGCGTCCCGCAATCGAGAGATTCCTTAGGCATTTCCCGCCAACAGATGCTCGCACTCCAGATCAAGCCTCTGGTTCCCTTGTTCAAAATCCTACTCCAAGTCAACAACGAACTCCGGAACAGCCGGAAACGTCAAGACGAGAACGGGCTCAGGAGCAACCGGAATCGTCAAGACAGGGACGGACTGAAATTCGCCGAGGAGTTGTGACTATGAGCGAGCAAGATCAGCAAATGCTTATTGCAGAGACTCTTCATCGCCGAGGGGTTAGAGCTTCTGGGGCTCGCGGAAGAGGTGTTGGGTCGAGGATAGCGTCTCGTCGACCTGCTTATTCTTCATCTGCTCGGAACAACCGAACTCGGCTTCCAGAGGATTTTGCAGATAGGTGGCTTAACTTCAGCAACCCTGGACAGTAGAATAGTCCTTTGTAATAGCGTAACGCCATTTTGTAGGGTAGCTGAGTTGTATGCCGAACAAGATTTGAAAAATGAAATTTTGTTTTCGCTTCTAACACTGTATTTACAGCTTAGCGAAAAAATTTCATCGTACTCGTCCTCGGTCTTATGAAGTAAACTTCTTTGACCGGACTTGGTCCTTGGTCTTATGAAGTAAACTTCTTTGACCGGACTTGGTCCTTGGTCTGATGAAATAAACATCTTTGACCGGACTCGTCTTTGGTCTGATGAAATAAACATCTTTGACCGGACTCGTCTTTGGTCTGATGAAATAAACATCTTTTACCGGACTCGTCTTTGGTCTGATGAAATAAACATCTTTGACCGGACTCGTCTTTGGTCTGATGAAATAAACATCTTTTACCGGACTCGTCTTTGGTCTGATGAAATAAACATCTTTGACCGGACTCGTCTTTGGTCTGATGAAATAAACATCTTTGACCGGACTCGTCTTTGGTCTGATGAAATAAACATCTTTGACCGGACTCGTCTTTGGTCTGATGAAATAAACATCTTTGATCGGACTCGTCTTTGGTCTGATGAAATAAACATCTTTTACCGGACTCGTCTTTGGTCTGATGAAATAAACATCTTTGACCGGACTCGTCTTTGGTCTGATGAAATAAACATCTTTACCGGACTCGTCTTTGGTCTGATGAAATAAACATCTTTGACCGGACTCGTCTTTGGTCTGATGAAATAAACATCTTTGACCGGACTCGTCTTTGGTCTGATGAAATAAACATCTTTGACCGGACTTGGTTTGTGTTCTAATTTGGCGATTTTTGTCGCCGGGATCGAACTTTCCCTTGTCCTAATTCGGCGAGTTTTATCGCGTGGATCGGACTTTCCCAGTTAACCGAAGTGGTCTTATGCAGTAAACCTCTTTGACTAGACATGGTCGTCCTCGGTCTTATGAGGTAAACTTCTTTGACCGAACTTGGTCGTCCTAATTCGGCGAGGTTTATCGCGTGGATCGGACTTTCCCTTATTGCAGTTCGTTTCAGACGAAGTGCTTATTTCTTAAGCCGAATTGTGGTCTTGTATCTTCCTTGGAAGCTTGGACTCACAGTCGTTGGCTTGTTGCAGTTCGTTTCAGACGGACTGCTTGTTAAGCTGAATTGTGGTCTTGTATCCTCCTTAGAAGCTTGGACTCACAATCGTTGGCTTATTGCAGTTCGTTTCAGACGAACTGCTTGTTTAAGCTGAATTGTGGTCTTGTATCCTCTTTAGAAGCTTTGACATCATTGCTGAATTGTGGTCTTGTATCCTCTTTAAGCTGAATTGCCGTCATTGCTGTTGGGCTTGTTTAGTACGCACCCCATCAGTATATGATCCCTTGTTCCTTCAATTTCAGTCACATTCTTTGCATATCGTGTAAACAATGCAACATACAACAACGATAACTAAATCGAACTGATAACTCGAACCAAACCGAGTCAGAGAAACGAACTTTAATTTCACGAAATCAACGTAAGAACTTAACTTGCGGGGTGGTTCGGGTTGGTTTCGGGGCTGCGCGGTGTCGCTTCGGAGGCTGCCGAAGAGTGAGTGACGGTGGACGAATTGGCCGCACCGTGAACCTCCTCCAGGCCAACGGACAGCAGCGACGGCAGCGGCTGGCGAAGCTGGCGAAGGCTGACCGGCGAGACAGCAGGACCGTCGTGACAGCAGCGGCGACGTCGAGCGACGTCGGCGGCGAACCGGCTGACTGACGAGCAGCAGCGGCGTCGCGATTTCCGACCCAGCAGCAGCCGCATCATAATTTCGACGGTGAGTCGGAGGAGGCGTCGAGCATCTGCAATTTTGGGCGAGAGAGAAAGAAGAAGAGGGAGAGGGGAGAGAGAGAACCGAGAGTGAGAATGTGAGGATTTGATTTTGGGCCTTTGTGTTTTCAAAAGGGATTTGGGCCTTATAATTAATTTGGAGGATTTAAATAAGTTTGGGCACCACTTATTTGGGTTTGGGGCTTTAAAATTTAATTTAAGAGATAAGGTGGAGAATTTGGGTTTTGTAAATAAATCTTTGGGTTTAATTAAGTTAATTTTGGGGATTAGATAATAAATTCACGGAGTAAATAGATGTACGAATAATTTACCCCAAGTATAGAAATAAATAGTTTTGGCGAAGGAAAATTTTCCGTTGATTAATTCATGTGCTTGGGTAATCTTGAGATTTTAATTAGATATCAAGAGGGAAATTACGAGGAGCTAACGGAGGAATTAAGGGTGTAAGCGGCCGCCGAATAATCGAAAACCGAGATAAATAACTTCGCTTAGGACGCATGCATTTTATTGATCTAATTGGAAAGTATGTTGATATATGTATTATTTAAATTCTAAAGGTGAGACTTCGCAAGGGAATCGAGATACCAAAGGGAATGAAGTGTAGAGAATTAATCAATTGAGGTGGGCTTTCTTTTAAATAAGGACAACGTCCTAAATATTTTATCGATGGAAATGAAACTGTATTTATCATGCTATGATTTGATTTTTACGTGCCTATCTGATGTGGCATTATGCCACTATTATATAAATCGAATTCGGGTCCTTGTAGGGCCGCAAACCCTACTTGGGCTAGTGTACACCTATGGTAGATCGTGTGCTAGCGTACGGCCTGGCCGGTCTAGTGGCTTGGTTTGTGGCCACATTCCAAGTCATGTATTGGCAGATATGGTAAACGTCTATGGGAAAATGACTGATCAGTCGATGTTTGAAATGGAAATGATTTTGAGTGCCTCGGGCATTTCTAAAGCTAAACCCCAAGGGTTACTTGTGAATGGCATGATAAATTACTCTTTATTGAAAATGTTTCCGGCATGAGCCACTGGGTATTCTTATAGTACTCAACCCTGCATGTGTTTTCCCTATGTGCAGGTTGAACGGCGACGAGGACGTGGTGGTGTTGAGCAAGTGAATTTAATATTTTAATGTTGTCTTTGAACCATGAGTGTCGTTATGTCTTCACACATGACGTCACTCCTTCTCTTGGTCGTTTTCGCTGTGACTTTTCGTTTATTCATGTTTTATTTGGGCCGACAACTTTAATTGTTAGGATAATGGATATTCCGAATTTCTTGTTGGATAATGCTAACCTTTTGGTTATTTAATTAGATATTAATAGCTGGTCCAACTTGTGTTGAAATCCTAATCTTTTTCGTCTGTTTATTAAATTCTTTTAATCACGATCGCCCGTATTTATTAACCCTAAAGGGCTGTCGTGACAGTTTGGTACACCTGCAAAAGTAAACACTATACATATATAACACACACACACACACAAATCAAACAAACTATACATGTACATAGACACTAGTTAAACATGCACATCGCACACACATGCACATTCAAAAAATACCAACAACAAACAAACTATACATGTACATAGACACTAGTTAAACATGCACATCGCACACACATGCACATTCAAAAAATACCAACAACAATCACAAAATACATGATATACAAAAACTCAAAAATGTACAAACACACAATTAATATTAAGTTGACACAAACTAAATGTATTATGCACATCATACACACACAACAAGAACTAAAACTGATGTAAGCAGTGCACACATTCTAAGGCCAATCATTTGGTATTATATTCTTAAGCACAGCATACAGCCACACTAGCATGTACAATTGAAAGGCTAACCATCATTGTCACTAGCCAACACATGTAGAATGATGCATAAATACACACAGTATACTCAAAATATTTAGGTTAACAACAATTTAGTTTGTGCAGAAACGTGTTGCTTTACACCCACACATCACGCATAGCTGCACAACTATGTACACTGATATATACGGTAGTTACTGTCTCAAGTTAACACACAATTTTTGGCATACAACAATAGCACAGCATCTTATAATAACTCTGCACATTTTAACGTATCAGCACACATTGAAGTGCCACAGTTAAATGTGCACATAGCATTTCACACGTTACACGCAGGACATACAAACACACATAACAAAGATAACTACAAACACACCAAAACAGACAAGTAATAGCACACTAGGCACTATGCCAACTAATGAACACAAACAACAACACAACACTTGGCTACCAGACAACCAAACGATCAGCAGGGCAAGCAGTACATGTCAACACACTTTTATCACATTGAACAATTACACATCAATGCAGGCACACCACAGTAAATCGCAACAACACACACCAGAAGACACAAGTCATGGTACAAGAGACACACAATACAAGTATCACACATGCAAAGTAAGGCAAAATGCAAAGTTACACACAAAAGGCAGACACCAGATCAAAACACAACTCAACAAACTTGCACATAGGGAAAACACATGCATGACTGAGTACTATAAGAATACCCAGTGGCTCATGCCGAAAACATTTTCAATAAAGAGTAATTTATCATGTCATTCACAAGTAACCCTCGGGGTTTAGCTTTAGAAATGCCCGAGGCACTCAAAATAATTTCCATTTCAAACATCGACTGATCAGTCATTTCCCATAGACGTTTACCATATCTGCCAATACATGACTTGGAATGTGGCCACAAACCAAACCACTAGACCGGCTAGCCCGTACGCTAGCACACGATCTACCATAGGTGTACACTAGCCCAAGTAGGGTTTGCGGCCCTACAAGGACCCGAATTTGATTTATATAATAGTGGCATAATGTCACATTATGCACGTAAAAATCAAATCATAGCATGATAAATACAGTTTCATTTCCATCGATAAAATATTTAGGACGTTGTCCTTATTTAAAAGAAAGTCCACCTCAATTGATTAATTCTCTACACTTCCTTCCCTTTGGTATCTCGATTCCCTTGCGAAGTCTCACCTTTAGAATTTAAATAATACATATATCAACATACTTTCCAATTAGATCAATAAAATGCATGCGTCCTAAGCGAAGTTATTTATCTCGATTTTCGATTATTCGGCAGCCGCTTACACCCTTAATTCCTCCGTTAGCTCCTCGTAATTTCCCTCTTGATATCTAATTAAAATCTCAAGATTACCCAAGCACATGAATTAATCAACGGAAAATTTTCCTTCGCCAAAACTATTTATTTCTATACTTGGGGTAAATTATTCGTACGTCTATTTACTCCGTGAATTTATTATCTAATCCCCAAAATTAACTTAATTAAACCCAAAGATTTATTTACAAAACTCAAATTCTCCACCTTATCTCTTAAATTAAATTTTAAAGCCCCAAACCCAAAAAAGTGGAGCCCAAACTTATTTAAATCCTCCAAATTAATTATAAAGCCCAAATCCCTTTTGAAAACACAAAGGCCCAAAATCAAATCCTCACATTCTCACTCTCGGTTCTCTCTCTTCTCTCTCCCTCTTCTTCGTTCTCTCTCGCCCAAAATTGCAGATGCTCGACGCCTCCTCCGACTCACCGTCGAAATTACGATGCGGCTGCTGCTGGGTCGGAAATCGCGACGCCGCTGCTGTTCGTCAGTCAGCCGGTTCGCCGCCGACGTCGCTCGACGTCGCCGCTGCTGTCACGACGGTCCTGCTGTCTCGCCGGTCAGCCTTCGCCAGCTTCGCCAGCCGCTGCCGTCGCTGCTGTCCGTTGGCCTGGAGGAGGTTCACGGTGCGGCCAATTCGTCCACCGTCACTCACTCTTCGGGCAGCGTCCGAAGCGACACCGCGCAGCCCCGAAACCAACCCGAACCACCCCGCAAGTTAAGTTCTTACGTTGATTTCGTGAAATTAAAGTTCGTTTCTCTGACTCGGTTTGGTTCGAGTTATCAGTTCGATTTAGTTATCGTTGTTGTATGTTGCATTGGTTACACGATATGCAAAGAATGTGACTGAAATTGAAGGAACAAGAGATCATATACCTTGAACGGATTTTGAGCAAATTGTGAGCGAATGAACGGTAGTTTCCCCCTCCGTCGAGTTGGGTTCTCGGTCTCTGCCGGAAAAGATCGAATGAGTTTGACGAGTTGGTTTAGAAAGCCAAAAACGTGTAACAGTGATGGAGTTTAAACAATACCTTGAGTAGGAATTTGAAGACTTTCCTCTGTTTGCTGCAGGGATGGGAGGAACGAATTGATGCAGCAATTATTATAGAGGAGCAGAAATTTAGAGGAAGAAGATTTGGTTGAGAAGTTGGAGAGATTTGTGGGATAGGTGGGAGCGGTTTCAACGTGGGATTAGGGAATATAATTTCAAATTCTTCCTCTTTTTTTTTGTTAAACGTGATTTAGCTGAAATTATATTGGTTTTTGGTATTTTATTTGCAGATTACGGAAGAGGAATATCTTTTCACGGAGGAGGAAAATCTGCGCAGATTCTTTAATTAAAAATTGGAATCAAAGATGTTTTATTTAATTAGTTTAGTTTAATTCATAGCCCATTGTATTTTATTTTAAATTGTGCAGTACACAATTTATTTATCACGGACTGGACTTTCATATTATTTATTTAATTTATCGGATCCAACATGGAATTGAGTCCAATAAATATTCCTCACGGAAAGGAAATTATTTAAATTCGCATTGAAATTTATTTCATAATTTCTAGCTCTCATAACAATAATCAATTCTTCGAAAACCTTTAATTTATCCCCGTATCCAGTTATTCGAGCAGCCACGTCACATATTCAACAATTTTACTCGATAATTAATTCGCGGACCGCGCAATATCAAAAGCATTAAATACATGTACTTAGGGTTCGAAAAGTGGGGCGTTACATCAGTTCTTCGGCTCTAGAAGCAGAGCTCCTTGCTCTAGGACGTGGAATTGAACTGGCGAAGTCGACGCTGCAGTTGCAGTTGCAGTTGCAGTTGTTGTTGGATGGATCAACTCAGGTAAACACATCCAGGCACATCTGCGACACATTTTGGCCAAATCACAAATTTCCGAATTGTTTCGGTGGCTGAGTTCAATATTCTCGGCCCAGAGTCGGCACCTCCATTCCTAAAAGTTGTGATACGCATGGACATATCGCCCATTTCTTTGAACACGGCGGGACTCTGTCCAAGTTAGTCTAATTTTAGTGGACAATCCGAAATGATAAAGAAAGGTTATACTCCATATGTGATTAATGATACCTAGAATAAGACGAATTATGAATGAAATGAAAAAAATGAGTATTATTTCCTCAGAAATATGAATAATGATTTCAATTGGAATGATAACTCTTAAAAGATAGTACTAGTATATCAAACTAATGAATAAATTGAAATTAGTGATCATATTATATACTCCAACATTCTATTATTTTCTTCACTTTGTTATTTAAAAATGGCCTTAAATAGTTCAATCCTCATTTTCTCATTTCCACGAGACCACGACTGAACAAATAAATAAACACTCCTACGATTTTGTATTCTTAGATTCATAGTGTCAAGTACGACCCCTTTTCACTAAAATTGGTGTGATGGGCTGAGCTATATAATACGGAGTACAATCATGGAAAAATATTTATCTATAATTATCATTGGAATCTGATACTAATTATAGTACTACTAAATTATTAAGAGCATTCATGATAGTGGACTAGCGCCCGCCCTAGCCGCTGAGCTATATAATACGGAGTACAATTATGGAAAAATGTTTATCTATAATTTAGTTGTGGCAGCCCAATATAATTATCATAGGAATCCAATACTCCTTCCGTTTCCTTGTAGTTGAGTCATTTTTCCATTTCGGAAAGTTTCCTTGTAGTTGAGTCATTTCCATATGTATTAACTTTTTTCTTTCTTATTTTACTTTCTCTTACTCTATTCTCTTTACTTTATTCACTTTTTACTTTATTCTCTCTATATTTTTTCTTTCTTACTTTTTTTTATCTATTTATTTAACACACTCAACATTCATTTCTAAAACTCTGTGCTGCAAAGTTTCGCCTCAACTATGAGTGAACGGAGGGAGTACTAATTATACTGATTACTAAGAGCACCCACAATATGGACTAGCGCTCGCCCTAGCGGTTAGGGCGGGCGGTTTGTCCACTATTGCAATCGGCTAACGTTAAGGATGAGTGCGGAGCGGACGAGAGGTCGGACGTGGACTAACCGGCTAGCCGATCCCTGGCCGCCTATTGTGCGACGGGCGATCTGCTAGCCGAATTTTATTTTTATTTTTAAATTTTGTTTATTTATACTCTATATTTACAACTCATTGCACTGCATTTTTTAATATTTGATAAACACCAACAATTAAAATGAAGTAAATCGTATTTGTTAATTTATTTATTGGACTAGGGCATTGGCTAGGCTATTGCTAGGGCAATGGCTAGGCTATGGGAAGGACATAATGATGTGGCAGGAATAGTTTTTTGCTAGACTATTGCTAGTCCATGCTATTCATGTGATGCTCAAATTATTAATTAAACTACGTCCATTTCCGGGAAGAATGGACTTTTCACTTCAAATAAAGCCACCTTAGAGCATCCTCATCCATGCTCTTAGGCGAGAGCATGGAAGTGGGCCGGACCCACTTTTATTCATTTTTTATTCTCTGCTCTTCCCCAAGAGCACAACACCCACATCCATGCTCTTCCGCAAAGACATGCTCAAGGGTCCCACCATTCTATTATTCAATTTAAAAAAAAAAACATTTCCACAATATTAAAATGCATTAAAAATACCCGGAATACTATTGCAAATTACAAAAAAAATAAAAAAAAGTACATAATTAAAATCCTAAAAATTAAAAAATACATAATTAAAGTCCTAAAAATTAAAAATTACATAATTAAAATTTTAAAAAATAAAAATTACATAATTAAAATCCTATAAATTAAAAATTACATAATTAAAAATACCCCCGTGGAAGACTAGTCCTCTGGCCTTATTCCCAATATTTTTCGGAGACCCCGTATCATTGTCAAATGTGAATCAAGTTGCTCGGGAGTCATCCGAGACCTATCGGCCAAATTGAGTTGAGCCAAAAGGGTCCACAGCGAGTTGGTGGGGGGTTGAGGTGGCACAAAGGGAGCGGGAGCGTGAGCGGGGACGGATGGAGTCTCGGCGCGACGGCGGTTGGCCGTCGCCTTCTTCCTTCCTTGCGGTCGGCGTTGGGAACTGCTCGTGCCGGCGTCGAGGCTACCCAAGTTAGCTCCGGCAAGCTGGCTAGCCACCTCATCGGAGCCGTCGTCGGATAGGGATAACGACCTATACCGTTTGCTAGAGGAGCTGGAGGAGGATGATAAGCCCCCTATACTTCGGATTTCTACGCACCTGCTGCCAAGCGCCGAGGTGCTTGAATGGTTTGTAATGCTTGGAATGGTAGGTCGACATGGTGGCCGTGATGATGTCGGCCTCGCTCATGCCGCTCCCCGCCGACCGCTGTTCCTGGAGGTAATACCCCTGGAACTTTTGGATTTCTTCGTTGGCTCTGAAGATGGCATTGCGCACCATACTCTCGTTGCGCTCGATGGTTCCCTCCAGTCGGTTGGCATTGTACCGGCGACAGACGCGCCACCAAAACCTCTCCCCGGTTTGGTTCGTGCCGGTTTCCGGATCTTCGGATATTTCGAAATAGGCTGTGAACATCTTCTCCATCTCAGGCAGAGTGTACGCAGTGCGGACGTGAACGTAACCGCCACGACTATGAGTAGGAACACTACGAGTACGAGGAGGAGGAGTGCTGGGGTTGTCCTCCGGAGTTTGGGAGCCGCTGATCCACCTGTATCGCCCATCGGTGGCATCTTGCTCGTCCACCGGATAAGGCCGATAACCACCCGGAATTTGAGAACCTTGAGTTTGAGGAGGGGCCGAGAATTTCGTATCTGGATGAGAGAATGGTGTTAAGTTGAACCATTCGTGGTTCTATCTGCTGCAGTCGGAGGAGTGATCGCCGGAGCAGGACATTTTTTTGCAAGAGTGAAAAGATTGGAATTGATGAGAGAATTTAGATGATAATTGTATAGTGTGGTGTGAAATTTTTTGTGTGGAAATTGGGGTATTTATAGATGAAAAATGTGAATTTTGGGAGAAAAAAAAATGAAAAAAAGTAAAAGTGGAGAGAAAACGGATATAATTTATTGGGAAGTGGGAAAATATTTTTTTATTTAAAAATGATTTTTTAAATTAAAATTTTAAAAAATATAGAAAAAGCCAACGGCATTGCCGTTGGCCAATAGGAGGCTACCAAGTCGACCTGCTCAGCGGCACGGACGTGCTCTTTTTATTGAGCAGCGCCGTGCCGTCGGCGCGAGCACATAGGCGAACACGAGTGTGTCGCGCCGTTGGCACGGACGCCGTCCGCCCCATCTCGCAGCGATGGGGATGCTCTTATACACGTTTCCAACATGAGCAATAGACTATAAATTAAATTAATTATAGTTAAGCTACAAGTTGATAAAAGTGACATGCTTTATGTCTGACGGGACGTGTGTTGACAACGTTAAGAATGTTTTATGACATGCTTTAAAGATTGAGAAATTCTACCTAATTTAATTGACCAAAGTCTAAATTTTGTGTTGTTTGTAATCTTTTGGTCCCAAATAATATGTTTTGATTCAAAGTTAACCTTTTATTTTAACGGTGAAATGTTAATTAGTCAAATTAGTGATTTAACTATCAGTCTAATTAATCAGACTAATTTAATTAATTCAGTATGATAATAATTTTTCTGGTATGTTCAATATGTGTGGTGTGTGGTGTGGGGCCCCTTTCATGCAATTATTAAACCTTTCTTAAAAAATACTCCCTCCGTCCCACATAATTTAACCTAGTTTTCTATTTTGGGTCGTCCCACATAATTTGACTCATTTCACTTTTACCATTTTTGTTAGTGGACCTCACATTCCACTAACTCATTCCTACTCACATTTAATTATAAAACTAATATATAAAAGTGGGACCCACATTCCACTAACTTTTTCAACTCACTTTTCATTATATTTCTTAAAACTCGTGCCCGGTCAAAGTGTCCCAAATTATGTGGGACGGAGGGAGTAATCGTGATTGCAGTATGTGGCTATGCGAACCCTGTGATATGTTATCCTTTTTCACTATTCCCACGTTTTAATTTTTCATGCTGTTACTAACTCGTCTACACCACATGCCTTAAACGATAAGTTCAACACATGCAGATATATGTCACTTTAGCTGTAGCTAATCATCCTCTATAAATTAAACAGCCATATTTCCATGGAACCATAACAATTTACAGCTGAACACATTTCATACTAGTAAAACCATGAATCTTCAAGCTCTCTCTCTTCACCACGCCATCTCTCTTCCCTCTCTAAACCCAAATAATTCAACTACACTCGGTTTTAGATTGCCATCACACAGAGGTTTCAAGGTAACCTCAGTGATGAGCCCGCAGCATACGTGGACTCAAACATGGAAAACAGATGTTCTCCGTCTAATAGATGAAACAGAAGAGTCCTTGTTTAAGACAGGCAAATTTGGCAGGTTTGGAGGCGTCTTTGTGCCTGAAACACTAATCACCTGTCTCAACATGCTGCTGTCTGAGTTCAGTTTTTGCCTGAATGATCCCCACTTTCAGGTTCATATATATGCTCACCTTTTTTCTAGTTCGATACATGTTATACATATTTTTGGTTAGTAAAAAACTATGTTGATTATATAGGGCGAGCTTGCGACTGCACTGAGAGATTACGTTGGCCGCGAAACGCCACTATACTTCGCTCAAAGGCTCACCGATCATTACAAGAACAGCCGCGGAGAAGGCCCTGAGATTTACCTCAAGAGAGAAGACCTCAACCACGGCGGAGCTCACAAAATCAACAACGCCATTGCTCAGGCCATGCTCGCCAAGCGCATGGGCCGGCGCAGCATCGTTGCTGCCACAGGCGCTGGCCAGCACGGCGTCGCCACGGCCGCCGCCTGCGCCAAGCTCGATATGGAGTGTACCATAATTATGGGAGACGTTGATGTGGCGAGGCAGTCCCACAACGTTCGCTTGATGAAGCTTCTTGGAGCGCAGGTGCTAATCTAATAGTACTATAATAATGCACTTCACTTGTATGTATATATATATATACAAATATTTATGGTAAATACATATGATTACAGGTGAAATCTATTAAAGGCTCGTTCAAGGACGCGACGTCGGAGGCGATACGTGAGTGGGTAGGAGATTTGGAGAGGAAGTACTACTTAGCCGGGACGGCGGTGGGGCCACACCCGTGCCCGGCCATGGTACGGGAGTTCCAGTCGGTTATTGGAAAAGAGACGAGGAAACAGGCTATGGAGAAGTGGGGTGGGAAGCCTGATGTATTGGTGGCTTGTGTGGGGAGTGGTTCGAATGCTCTCGGATTGTTTCACGAGTTTGTGAGGGACGAGGATGTCCGGTTGATCGGAGTGGAGGCGGCCGGGACTAACATAGATGGAGGGACACACTCTGCTACTCTTGCTAAAGGAGAGATAGGAGTGTATCATGGGGCCATGACCTATTTGTTGCAAGATGATGACGGCCAGATTGTTGGCCCACATTCCGTTGGTGTTGGGTAAGTAATCATTCATTTGAATATATCAAAATGAATGGTTTTATGAATGCATAATCTTATAGTAATTGGATTTTTGTAAGTGCAGGTTAGAATATCCCGGAGTCAGCCCGGAGCTAAGCTTTCTGAGAGACATCGGACGTGCAGAGATTCACACCGCTACAGATGAAGAAGCTCTTGATGGTGATTGCCTATTTTTGCAGTATATATTTTAACTTTAAGTAGAGTTTGACGATACATCTGTGTAACTGTGTGTATTGCAGCGTATGCATTATTGTGCCGATTAGAAGGTATATGTCCAGCGCTGGAGGCATCGCACGCACTCGCACATCTTGGAAAACTGTGCTCCACCTTGCCGAGTGGCACCAAGGTAGTAGTTAACTGCAGCGGCCGTGGCGATAAGGATATAGAGACTGTCTTTAAGCATCAACAGCAAAAATCTGGTGGGGAGCTTACCACTTTCTTATAGGATATGTACCGTTTGTAAATACTTGGGGCCTGTAGCTATGTTAGGCTAGATAAGAGAATTAATCTGGGCTTATTTGTGCGTTTGGTAGCTATGTTACCAATCTTAATAGCCCGTGTTTTGTATTCGGCCCGCACGATACCCACTGAAAAACCTATGTTTCAATAATATATGTAACCACCCATTTTGCTATGTTACATATAGGCCTGTCAAATCAGGTACCCATGGATACCCGATCCAAAAATTTCGGGTACCCGATCCCAAATTTTCCAAAATCTAATACCCGATCCGAAAATGATTTTGGGTACTCTGATACCCGACTCGGGTATCCAATCCCAAAAAATAGGGTATCCAATCCCGATTTTGGATTTTTATTCTATTTAATTTAATTATTTCATTAAGAAAATTAGCTACAAACTTTTAAAAATACAAACTTGTAGTTCGAATTTGATACAAACTTAAAGTAATTCGAATTTTAGAGAAAAAAACTACTACAAATTTTTAGAAATAAAAACTTCATAAGTTATAACACCCCTTATTCATCCATAATAAACATCACAATTCATACATTAACCCAAAATATGACTTAAGAGTGAAGGATTTTGGGAGTACATTTAATTATTTAATTTTTAAATATTAGAATAAATACATTATTTATTAAATTTAAAAAATAAAATATAAAAAATTGGATAATTCGGGTAATTTGGATATACCCGATCGGGTATCGGGTTATCCGATACCCGATAATCCAAAAATCATATACCCGAACCTGATCCCGAAACTCAAAAAATCGGGTATCCAATTACCCGATATTTCTGGTTCGGATATTGGGTATCCAATTCCCGATATCCATTTTGACACCCCTAGTTACATATATGGGATACCTAGTTAATTTTTGCAAGAACAATTTTACCCGTCAAATTTTCTAACCTAGAACAAACTTAAACGCCTCCATCATTTTATGGTTTTTGTTAAGGTGAATTTGTTGTTCTCACTTTCTTTACATTATATTATATTATACATATAATTTCATAATTATCTTCTACTTATAATTACATAATACTTGAAAAAAATTACTTTTGGAAGACCGTCCTTTTTTATTAAAAAATTTACAATTTATTCAATCCTCAAACGATTTAAACTTCAAAAAATTAGCACATACAAAATTTGGCGCTTTGATAAAATATGCACATACAAAAAATAGTCCAAACTAATCAATGCTTATACATAGAATTTCATATGGAGTACTTATTATACGTATGTTTTTTTCTTTATTAAAGAGCGTGCATTTGGTAAAGAGTTTTTATAATTTATAAGGCAAACTTTTTAAAAATTTTAGTGCAGAATTAATATTTGGGATAATGAACAAAAACATGTAAATAATATGCTGCAACATTGTCAACCTACAACTACTTATCGTCCAAAAGCACAATCCATGAGTGAACACTTTTCACATAGAATCGACAGAGTAGTAATTCAAGATTGAAATTATTAGGGCAAAATAAGGATAGTTTAGTAATTAAATGAACTTAAGTAAGGATAATTTTGAAAATCATAATTTTAATTCTTGTCTGTGTCTTATTGCACTAAACACTTAAATAAACACTTAAATAAGATAACTCACAATTATCTTAATCTGCCAAACACCCAAAATGTATAAATTAACTAATTGAAACTATGACAACTATCATGAATTGTATCATGACTAGTCGAAACATGACATAGCTATCAAACGATCCCAAAAGTCAGATAGCTTGGGTACCTTAAAGACGCATACGTAGATAAAATCAATTTCACACAAAATATTTCTTGTATTCTCTAAAGAAATGTGCAAACAAACAAATGCAGAAATGCCTCCTCTATGTTTCAAACTCATGCTAGTCACAGAATTGCATGTCCAAAATCACTTCAAATAACTGCCACCTAACAGATTAAAGTTCGTACAAATTTTGAACATGCGATGTCACAGACTAAGGCCATCCACTACGATGTCTCTATACCGTTCCTTAACCGTCCCTTAAACTACTATTTGAGGGCCACCACTGTACTTTTTTACTTCATCCCTTAACTAAGAGATGGAACCTGCAATGCTTCATCCCTTAACCGTCCCTTAAATTACTATTCATTCAATTTCATTTTTTATTTTTTTTCTCCAACAAATTTAATTCATAAAAACCACACTTCATTAAAAATAAAATAACATTACAACTTGAAATTCAAAAAAATAGAAAAAGACATAATTAAAATCCTAAAAAAAATAAAAATGACATAATTTAAAATACAATTTTATAGAGACAACCAAGAATGAGTTTGTCTCACATCGAGAGTGGAACATAAAACATTCAAGGATGTCTCTATAAAAGAGAGACACCCAAGAATGAGTTTGTCCCACATCGAAAGTGGAAAATAAAACATTCAAGGATGTCTCAATAAAACAGAGACAACCAAGAATGAATTTGTTCCACATCGAAAATGGAACATAAAACATTCAAGGATGTCTCTATAAAAGATAAACAACCAAGAATGAATTTGTCCCACATCGAAAGTGGAACATAAAACATTCAAGGATGTCTCTATAAAAGAGAAACAACCAAGAATGAGTTTGTCCCACATCGAAAGTGGAAAATAAAATATTCAAGGATGTCTCTATAAAACAGAGACAATCAAGAATGAGTTTGTCTCACATCGAAAGTGGAACATAAAACATTCAAGGATGTCTCTATAAAAGAGAGACAACCAAGAACGAGTTGTCCCACATTAAAAGTGGAACATAAAACATTCAAGAATGTCTCTATAAAAGAGAGACACCCAAGAATGAGTTTGTCCCATATTGAAAGTGGAACATAAAACATTCAAGGATGTCTCTATAAAAGAGAGACAACCAAGAATGAGTTTCATAAATTCGCAAGCCCATCAAATATATATGGGTTAATACGAATTTATTGTATTCATTTATTTGTAAAAATTGTTTTTAAATATAAAAAACAATTTTTATAAATAAAAAATATTTTTTAAAAAAATTCATTTTTTTGTGTCAGCATGACGACGCCCACTCGCGGGCCGGCGAGTGGGCGTCACGCATGCCCTGGGAGCTCGCCTCGGCGCGTGGCGAGACGTCGTGTCCCGCGTCGCGTGGTCGCGGGCTACGGGACGGCATGGAGACGGGCTGGGGACGGAACGCCTCGCTGCAACGCGTCCCGTGGCGGTTCCGTCCCTCCAGAACGAAACGCGGGACAGTCGCGGGACGCGTAGTGGTTGCTCTAAGATTTCTTCAAGATAGAATACAACTTTACCAGAAACAAACAACACAACATCAATTCAAAAGGTTTAGGACCATTCAAGCAATTTCAGCAGGTACAACCTTCATACCTAGTCACACAAGAAACAAACATCATTAAATGGTTTAGGACCACTCAAGAAATTACAGCACTTACATCGTTTCCATGAAACTAACACAAAAAATGGTGAAATCTGAATAGCTTACATTACCCTGCCTACAAGTGTATCCATTCTGTACAACCTTGTCCAGCAAAACAACTATGTCCCTGCAGTTGGCAGTGCCGCCATGAATGAGTTGTAAGATGATTCCAGGTCGAAGTGCAGCTGCCGAGCCTGCTGCTCAGTAAGCTCATCTGCTGCACCCATTTTCGATAACCTGGCAATCCAATCCCGCATCTCTGTCTTCCCCTCAAAATTATGTGGCAATATAGAAAGCTTATTGAGAGAAGCAGAGAGATCAGACAACAGCGGGTGGACCTGATCAACAGCAACCATGTTTAGTTTCAAGGAGTCCATAGCAGTGATAAAATTCTGCACGCATTCAGCCACAATGGCAGCCGATGTAGAATGTGTTGTGGCAGCAGCCGCCCTGTGCTCAACGGTTGCAGGAACACCAGATGTCACGAGGCGGTTTATGGCTGCAGGACAATCCATCTTGTAAGTATCGTGAAACCTCTCAATGCTAGGCACAATGTCTTTCAACGTGGAAGACAGCGTTTTGAAATGGGCGATCAACTTTTGGCATTCAACCTCATACTCCGCTGGAGATATCACGTCCCGCACATAAGCTTTCTCAAGCTTCTCGGTTGCCTTTATAATCGCAAAGAGCTCAGCGAAATTGTCATACATCTCCCTTTCGCGCTTGTCGTTCCATAGCTTAACCTCCATATAGTATAGATATGTATGTCAATATCGGACTGGAGAAGAGAACGGGACACGCGCAAAAAGAAGCACACTTTTACCACTGCAAGCTCAAAAACCAAACATCAGATTCTTAATCCTCAATACAATGCCAATTATTCCCAGAAGAATAGAATTACACGCTCGAAACAGTAGGAAGAAATCCCCAATTTGCAGGTGGCAACTTAAAAATAAACGAATAAACAGGGGCAGGTTTCTACAAATTTAAAATTCGTTACAATTTATATCAGATCAATGAAAAAATACTGTGCACTCAAAACCTATAGTATTAAAGAGGTCAGTAAATTCCGAAACCCTATATTCATCGCAAGGATGGAGCTTCATAGCCCCGGATTCATCTAGGATCGAGGAAAAAACAAATCATCGCCCAGAAGCGACATAATACTCTTCCACAAGACTAATTAAAATATAAACAGATCAAATTCATCTCAGAACGTAGGTTACACCGGAAGAGCCATAACAAAGAAAGAAATCCAACAAATTAAAATCTAGAGAGAGATAAAAGAACTTACAGGGAAAGAAACGCGGTTTGAATTATGGGAAGAGTGTTGCAGATGGGAGGGCAGGTTGTATGCCAGTCTGAGATTGCGTGTGGGTTTTAATCATTAGTATTTCAGAATAAATTATTCATAGTCGTCTTCCTTCTTTTGCTTCTACTTCGTTTTTCGCTGTTGTACTAAAATAGCTATTCATAAATTGCCGGTCGAAAAATCGTGATTCAAAATTGTCAGTCGAGACTCGAGAAACGCTAGTCCACAGTGGGCCACGGACTAGCCATGCGCAAGTAATAGGCTAGCCAAAAACTCTTCCTACAATATCACTATGGACTTCCCACATATTAGTCATATGCAAACCAAACAACAACCCAGCAATAGGCTAATCAACGCCCTAGCCTAGCAAATAAATTGACAAATATGATTAATTCATTTTAATTGTTGGTGTTTATCAAATATTAAAAAAAATGAAGTGCAATGAGTTGTAAATATAAAATATAAATAAAAAAATTTAAAAAAATTAAAAATCGGATAGCCTACGCGGCCAGCGATGGGCTAGCAATCGACTAACGCCTATTGTCCGTGAATGACCGCTCGCCCGTCTTCCAGACGTCCGTCGCGTTAGTCAAACGCAATAGCGAATGTCCGCCACACCCTTCCCGCTAGCCTATGGCTAGTCCGTGCTGACGTCCCTTATTGTGAATGCTAATAGTCAGCATGGGCAAGATGTTGAAATTGCAATCAATGCATTATCTACAAAGGTACTCCATCTGTTCCTCTATAGCTAAATTGTACTCCCTCCGTCCCCTAATAGGAGTCGCTCTTTGACCGGGCACGAGTTTTAAAAAATGTAGAGAAAAGTTGGTTGAAAAAGTTAGTGGAATGTGGGACCCACATTTTTATATTGGTTTTATAATAAAATATGAGTGGAGTGAGTTAGTGGAATGTGAGACCTACTACCATTTATGGTAAAAATGAAGAGTGACTCCTAATGGGGGACAACCCAAAATGGAAATTAGCGACTCTTATTCGGAGGCGGATGGAGTAATTCTTTTTAGATTGTCTCACTGTGGCTGAGCCATTTTTACTTTGGCCAAAAGAATATATTTCTCTGCTATTACTTTGATTTCTCTCCATCTCTCTACATTTTTCTTTTTCTGTTTTATTCTCTCTTTACTTAACTCACTTTTTAACACAATTTTTAAAATCTCATGCAAAAAAAGAAACTTCTTTATTACAGATGTACGGATGGAGTAATATTGATTATAGCCAGCCCGGGCAAAACGGGTACAAGCGGATACCCACACCCAACTTCGCCCTCATGGCCTCATTATCTCACTTGATACTTTTCCCATGAACAAATCGGGTATGCCTGATGCCTATGTTGGATATTAATCCCAGCACCCAATGCTTGTGGTATCCTCACCCAATTGTAGTTCAATAAAATTGATTAAAAAACATCTTCAATCTGTCAAAAAAAACATGTAGTTGGAATCTGATTGTGTGTCAGTCGTCAAATAGGCTGCGGTTGGTGAGGTGTGGCGTCGAGCGGGAGGCGGTGACAGCGAGCCGTCTACGAGTGAGCGCAATGGGAGAGGTCGACCTTCAATGCTTGGCGTTGAGCAAAGAGAGGTTGTCGTCCGGTGGTGATGAGTGAATGCGGATGAAACAATAGGGTTTGCCAACTCATTTGTGTAAAATTAAAAAGTGAGGTGAAATTGAAATTACAAAACCTTAATCTATTTATTTGTCAACTCATTTTGTAATTAATTGTCTCTTTCGAGTACAAACGATATCTGACAATCACCAAAAGGCACTACCCCATACCCGCCCCGTTTCCGATTTTGTCAACTAGCGAATACCCGATACCTGTCAACTATCGGCTATTGGGTCGGGAAATACCCCATTCTCGCTATCCGTTTTGCTAGGCCTAATTATTGATATTATTTTTCTTATTTGGATCATTTGATGTATTATCAATTCCTACTAATAATGTTGAATCAGTTTTGATTAAATCAACCAGATCCACTCTTAAAGTGTGTGGATTGTGTGGTTAATTAGCTTTTTCTATCCGGTCCAAACCGTAAATATCACCGATCTAACCATATTTATACACACTAATATACACCGCATAATATGTTTGGTCTTATTTTTTCTTTCTTGAATAAAATTATGATTCATGAAATAATTGTTCCTTCAAGTATAATTGAAAGTATAAAATATTACGGGTCTTGGGCTCGTGGACAACCTAATATATTTAAAGCATCCACATTGGTGCTCGATGCTAAGAGCAGGCCCGTACCGACGGTGCGACGAGTACCCTGCTTGCCGTTGTGCTCTTGCCGACGGCACGGCCCTGCTCTTAGCATCGAGCACCACCGTACCGAAGAGCAGGTTGACGTGGCGGGCTCTAATTTGCCAATAGCAATGCCGTTGGATATTTTCTTTTTTCTTTTTTTTTGAAAAATATATAAAAATCAGATTTAAATTAATATATATATATATATATAGGGTTTTAATCTATAAAAAAATCCCTCTAAGTAACAACATACAGCCCAAATATCAACCATCAGATTTAGTAATTAAGGGCCACGATTTAGTCTATAATTCATTTCGCTTGTGTCATGACAAATGAAATTTCGGTCATAAGAAGGGCATTTTCGGTACAACAAATAAGTGGAACCGTCAACTGCCGTTTTAGTGGGCGGATTTTATGGGATTTATTAATATTGACAACAAAATGCATTTTCATTTCCTACGCTAGATATAAGGTGAGAGAGAGAAAAAGTTTATCATTTCTTCAAAGCAAACAACACAAAATCATTCACTCCTAAACCAAAAAACCCTATAAATTTATTTCACACGCTTCAGCGAAATCGGCGATATCTCTCAACAGCGACGCTTCTTTAGCGCCGACGACCACTCGCTCTGCCGGAGCAGGGATCGTGGACCATAAAGGTTAATAAAACTTTCTAATAACTTCTATTTTTATTTTTTGGGTCAAAATTGATTCACGATTTCTGGCATTTTTATTCGCTATCCACAAGTTCATGAAAGGATGAAGGTGAGCAAGAAAGAAGCACAAAACCAACCTCCGAAAAATGGTATTTGGCTGCCTAGATTTGGGTCATTTCGGTGTCAATTGTTTGGATTTTTAAATTTTGTCCTAATTTTCTAACCTTGGTTGTGTTTCGAATAGCCGCTCAATCTGGTTGGCGAACTTTGAAGAACAATTCCGAGGGAATCATTGATGGCAAAGGCGAGGCCTAAGCAAATATGAATGGTTCTGAAAAAGGTACTTACCGAGATGTCTTTTTCAGTAATGGAGAAATGTGAACTGAACTTTAATATTTTTTGTTGAAAATGGGTAACATGACCTTAAATGTGGGTTTAGTTAAATTTTTGGAAAAATAATTTTTATTAATAACTGCTGGCATTTAATCTACAGCACAATCGGAAACGAAATGGCAACACCAGAAATTGGAAAGGAATCTACTAAGGCTCCCACAATTGATGGATCCAATGCTTTAAAAGGTAATAGATTTCCAGAAAAAACTAAGAATGTCTCTTAGAATTTCATTTCATATACCAGAAATGTATTAGGTCATATATGTAACAGTTTTGTGTCATGTTTACAAATTATTATTGTTTCTATAAGTTGCATTCAATCTGGAATCACCTAAAATAAATGTAATGGTCACTGATTAGCATTGGAATAGTTTTATGGGTTATGTAGTAACAATATATGAATTAGGTCATGTTTGTATCACTTTTATGTCATAAGTGAAATATATGAATTAGGTCATGTTTGTATCACTTTTATGTCATAAGTGACTACAGTGATTATTTTCTTAGATGGAAGTCAACATGGGTGAGAAGCCATTGGAATTGTGGACTATCGACTACATATAAGGGTGTGCTTCAGTATTTAAGAGCTAAAAACTATTGTGTTGAAGTTGACCGAAAATAATCACAGCTCCATTTCCAATAAAACATCGACAGCCAAACATTATGCAACAGACAACAAGAAGATGAAGATCGACGTTAAAAAGATGATAGCAAGCTACAGAGCTTCTGTAATGGCCACGTCATAAATTTTGGATTTAAAGTATGTTTCATTGATATAATTATGTGCGTATTTAACGTATGGATTTTCAAACATTTTATTTTTATCAAAGGGTGATACTTTAAAATGACATTGGATTTTATTGTTTCTTCAAATTAGATTTTAATATGAATTATTTTTCTGACTCTATGACCAAGGTAAATTATGATGGTTGTTTGATCTCTTCTGAAAAGTAAAAACACAGTATAAGATGACTCTATGTCATACTTCATACATGTTAGAGTCATTTTGAGCAAAAAAGATAAAAATAAAATTATTAATTTGTTGCGGGAATTTTTGTACTGTAACTAAGCAACTTGTGAGAAAAAATTGATTAAGTAAATTAGCAGTTCATGTCATAATATATGCAGGTAAGAGTCATTATGAGCATAATTAGGCAAAAAAATAATAGTATCTGAGAATTCATACATTGAGTCATAATAAATGAATATTTGGGTCATAGCATCATATGGTTAATATGTGTCATAATAAATAAACATTAGGGTCATTATATAACACTGAGGAGTACAAATCTGATTGAAATGTTCGTATCAAACAAACTGAAGTAAAATACATGATTATTCTCGTGTTTTTGACATATTAAAAAACCCAATATTAATACGGCCGAAGATTACACAAACAATAACCCAAACATCATCCATTCTTTGGGTCATACTAAACGAATATTTGGGTCATGTCAACTTATGGGTAAATTGGGTCATAATAATCCGATATTCGAGTCATTACATAAAACTACCGAGTACTAGGATGCCTAATACAAATCTGAACGAAGGGAGTTTCAAACAACCTGACAATGCAAATAAAATGGAGTCCAATAAAAAACTTAAACTGACGTTACTTCAATAAAGAGAATACATGGTATCAAACTTCAGAATTTCTTCTAGACCGCCGCTTTTCTTTCTCTTTAATTTATCGCAATTCCCAACAAAGCCCAGCAGAAAGGACGAAAACTGTAACGAAAATAATTAAAAACATAACCTATATTCTCTAAAACATCATCGGAGGATGATTAATTGTAACCAAGCGAAGTAGTATGCGTTAAGGTTTCCATTAAGAAAGTGAATTTAACAGATTTACAGAAATCTATGGGAAAAAAACCAACAAATGTAAGTTACGAAATCATGAAACATAATTAGAGGAAATTAAGAAAGTGAATTTACAGGTTTAATAATGATAACGACTGAGGAAGTTAATTACAAAATGAGAGAATGATAAGAACAGAAATTACCGATGAAAGAAACGCCGACGGAGTGTACAACGATATTAACAACACTGATTAATCAGAAAACTAATTGATTGAATATAATAAATCTTCATGAAAAGAAGTATACTGGAATATTAATGGGAGATTGGCTGAAGAAGATGGAAAATACGCAGGAGTTGAAGATGATGAATGTTAACTCCAAAATCACGCTAACATTTGTTAATGGAAGAGAAAGGTGCATGATTATAGGGATTGCAATAACAGTCGGATGGAAGAGAATGACATTAGTAACCCCTTAGTATTTGAAGTGATTAAAATAATAATACTTGAAAAATAATTAAAGCCATAAGATCTTCTAATCATAAGATTAACTCACCTAATCCAATGGTCTAAATGCGGTCTGTATTTCTTGATTTAATGGGATACTTGTTTTGATCAAAATCCTATATATATATATATATATATATTCTAACTTTCAATAAAATATATCCGTTTTTCATTTTTAATTTATTTTTCAGTATTTTTACCCCAAAATTCACATTTTCATCTATAAATACCCATATTTTAACACATAAAATTACACCACAGTACACCAAACAATTCTCTCATCAATATACTTCTCTCTAAATTCTCACTCTTTCTCGCTTGCAAAAATGTCCGGCTCCGGCGATCACCCCTCCAACTCTCGCGGATGGAACCACGAATGGTTCTGCAGGGAGCGGCACGAGCGAGGTCGACATCATCACGGCCGCCATGTCGACCTACCAATCAATGCATTACAAACCATTCAAGCATCTCAACACTTGGCAGGAGGTGCGTCTTCATCCGAAGTATAAGGGAGACGTTTGATCCTCCTCCAGCTCATCCAGCAAACGGTCGAGGACGTTATCCCTATCCCACGCCGGCGAGGACGAGGTGGCAAGCCGACGCCGGCCGCGAGGAAGGAAACAACCGATGGCCAGCCGTCGGCGCGCCGCGACCCAGCCGAACCGCAGGCTCCCGCTCCCTTTGTGCCGCCTCCACCCCCAATAACAGTTTGCAGGTCATTTTGTATCAAGCCACTAAAGCCGATGCGTCTCGGATGACTCCCGAGCAATTTGATGCGCATCATGCAATGATACGAGCTCTCCGAAAACAGTTGGGGATACCGCCATCGGACTAATCTTCTTTAAATTTCCACGAATGTATTTTTTAGGATTTAATTATATAATTTTTAATTTGTAAGATTTTAATTATGTAATTTTTAATTTTTAGGATTTTAAGCGTGTGATTTTTAATTTTTAGAATTTTAATTATGTAATTTTTATTTTTTTGTAATTTGTAATAGTAGTTCGGGTATTTTTAATGCATTTTTATATTGTGGAAATGTTTTTGTTTAAATTAAATAATAGAATGATGAGACCCTTGAATATTCTCTTGTGGAAGAATATAAATGTTGGTGTTGTGCTCTTGTAAAAGAGGAGAGAGTAAAAATGAATAAATGTGAGTCTGGAATCACATCCATACTCTTATCTAAGAGGCTCCATTCTCTTAGTGATTAAGAAATAGTTGACTACATTAAAAAATATATTGATGTCATTAATACATATCATGTGCAAATTCTCAGTATTCAGAAAACTTGAATTAGTCTCTGGACCAAGTTAAACTGCTGGGCTTTAGTTTTATAAATTTAATTTAAAGATGGTTTTTTTTGCTGGATATTAGCTGTATCTTTGAAATATTATGAAGCCCAAATCCAGAAATTCTGTTATTTTGCGGTTTACATAGTACTCGTACTACTTCACCAGAAACCACACTCTGTAGCTTCCCCAAATTTTCAACTCAAACAACTACGCCAAGTTTATCATAGCAAGTTTCTGCTGGCAGTTTTCCTACAAGTTTCAGTCGGTAATTTCTCAACTCAAGTTTTAAGCCTATTTACACTCTGGAAATTCTGCTATTCATCTCCTTTAATTTTGTCATGAACAAGAACCTCATCACTCAAAAATCATATTATCTTGCAGTAAATCAATAACCACAGCAACCTATATTCTCAATCAATTTTGATGTGCAATTTCACTCAGATAAAATTCCATCTAGTTGTTTTGGCATAATCACATTCACCAAAACCATTTCACTTATATTTCCATGATCTGCCTACACTAGTTTTATGTATAGAAAAGAAAATTTTAAACAATAATAACATATGATATATAGATTGAAAAGAATTAGATTTTAGAGAGAGAAAAAAGGTATGGATTTTTTTATCCTTTTTGTTGTTGACTGAATTTGGACCCTGGGGATTTGGGGAGGAATGGCGCCAGGAGAGCTGGCTTTGGGGGGGAATTATAGGCTGTTGTCCAAGTTAGAGGCGAGAGGGGTGGCGCTGTGGCTGGTTGTGTCCGAGAAGAGGGCAGCGGTTGTATGTTGTTTCACTGGAATTTTCAAGGAAGTAGATGTGCTTTTTCCGTTGTAATGGTGTTCGGCGGAGGTGGTGGTTGAACAGAAAATTTCCTGGGCAATCTATCAGAGAAGAAGAAGTTTGAGAGGAAGAATTTTCAGTTTTGTTAATGGGGAGGGAGACACAATCTGCAGAGTTGGGAGAGTTGGGACTTTCTTGGTGAGCAATATTGAGCTGGAAGTGTTGATTACAGTTCGGCCCAAATTTTGGAGTTGATTTAATTTGAAAAGCGTTTCGCTGTTGCGTCTTAGTAAATAAAAGAATAAAAAGATCACCTGGACCAGAATGAAGAAAATGAATAAGAATTTCTTTATGTTTTCAAAAATTCTGTTACATTCTTAGAAGTTTACCTTATGATAGGAAGTGTTTGATGAATCAAGAATGACGCTAGATGTTTAAGTAAATTAATTCTTTTAAGTCCAATTAAGTTAAAAGGGTTCTATGGTGCATACATCTGCAATGAGTGTGGATGGAACTTCGGTGCGCCCCTCTGCCACCTTAATATAAATGAGATTTTCTTGAGAATGAATGAGACGTTAAAAAAATAAATGAAATTACACTTACAAAGCAGGATTAATATTAATTGGATATATGAGATTTCAAATGAAACTTAAAAAATGAAATTATGCACACAAAGTAGAAGCTGAAACTTTTGTTAGCTATTGGTTTCATCAATTTGTGAGCTGGTTGGGTGACTTGGGTCTGTGTACAGAGCTTCATTGTACGCATGCATGCAGCATGAGAGTCTTTGCGATTTAAATATTCCTAGTTTAGGTAGCTACTGCCTTACAAGTTGTTCTTCTGCTTTGACATAATTAGTGCGGTGTGATTAAGATCATAAGTTGATTTTGTTTGCTTGACTTAGCTCTCAGTTCAAGTTGTGGAATTGAGATCGAATTTCATGTACAATGTCATTAATATTGTGTTATAGATTGTGTTGCAAGTGGAGAGACATGGAGTGGTGTGTGTCAATGCCTAAAATTGAACTTCACGCGCATCTCAATGGCTCAATAAGAGACTCCACATTGCTGTACGCCGAACTCTCAAATCTCGCTGTTTCATTTCACTCATTTTCTGCTAATACTACTGAATCTACATTCTCCTGGTATTTAAATAATCTTTGACCTGTTTTTTCTTTTAAACGGAAAATCATCATGTGCAGGGAGCTTGCTAGGGAACTAGGGGAGAAGGGTTCTATCGTTTTCTCAGATGTCGAGCATGTTATTCTGAAAAGTCTGGCAATCCTCTTCTGTTATAATCATGTTCAGTTTCATATTACTCGACTTTTTTTAAAATCATCAAGTAAATTCTCGTTTAGTTTTAATCCCAATAGTTGCAAGTTTAGATTAAGACCTCCTTTTGTTTGGCATTGATGGATTAAGGCAAGATGAACATAAAATTTTGATGTTGACCTAGAAGTGAATTGAACGTTGTGTGTTTCCAGGCGATCGAGCTCTGAATGAAGTATTCAAGATGTTTGATTTGATTCATATTATTACAACAGACCACAAAACTGTTGCTAGGATAACAAAAGAGGTGGGAGTGCACAAACTTTTCAGGTGGCTATTGTTCTGTATCCCACGCTTTTCACCCTCTTATTTCAACTTCATGTGGACAGGTTATTGAGGATTTTGCTGCAGACAATGTCGTCTATCTGGAATTAAGAACGACTCCGAAGGTATATCTTATATTGCTTGAAGACTTCTTGATACATTCCTGAGTAAGATAGTCTTGTTATTATGCAGTGGCCGATTTAGGGGGCATGTGGGGGCGGCCGACCCCCGACCGTCCGGAGAGTCTAATTGTTTTTGCCAGTGTATTATTTTAAATTTACAATTCTGACACTTTTGAAATGCAGAGGAATGATTCTAAAGCTATGAGCAAGCGCTCATACGTGGAAGCAGTTCTAGAGGGGATAAGATCTGTCAATTCAGTTGAGGTAGATCTTTCTGGTGAACTGAAGACAGATGCTTTTGCGCATTCTCATTCCGTGGATGGTTTACGCAATGGCATTGGAAGCAAGAAGATATATGTGAGGCTACTTCTAAGTATTGACAGTCATGAGACAACTGAAGCTGCTATGGAAACTGTAAGCTAGTCTATGACCAGAAGAAGCTCCAGGTTTTAAATTGTTTGGATCTAGAGACCTTATGGTATGTTACCTATTTTTGAAGGTGGAGCTTGCGGTGGAACTGAAAGATTTTGGGGTAGTGGGCATAGATCTTTGTGGCAACCCTAATGTTGGTCAATGGTAGCTTACACTACTTGTCATACATGATACACCAACACTCTGTTTGCGTGGAGATGATGAATATCTGATTCTTCTTTGTATAGGCTGACGTTTTTACCAGCATTAGAATTTGCTAAAAAGCAAGGCCTTCCAATACCCTACATTGTGGAGAGGTGTATTTGATCTATCCCTTCTATAATTTCATTTCTCATGGTGCCAAAATTGTTGTTATTCTAAGCATTTTTTCTACAACCTAGTGTTTATAGGTACCCAATCCGGTTGAAATTCGTGCAATGCTAGATTTTCTTCCCAAGAGAATCGGGCATGCCTGTTGCCTTGAAGATGAAGACTGGAAGCTTTTGAAAAGACTTGAAATTCCAGTAAAGTTTTCTTTTCTTCTGTGCTTCTCTTTATTTTCTTTCTCCATCATCTTCTTCTAATTTGGTGACTTGTGGCAGCAATTTTTTTGTTGTGGAAGGCATGCTTAATACTATTACTGTACACGATTTATGCTCGTTACAATCACCCCACTCATTTTTTTGTATGTATTCCTAAATTGTTTTAAAAAATGAACATAGATTACAGGGTTATGCTCATTACAAATACCCCAACCATGTTTTAACAATATTGCAAAAATAGTCTTTGAATATAAATATAGATCGCCATTGCCTGTTGCATCATGTGTCGTATTTTCGCTTATTTAATATTTATGCTCCTGATTAACTGTTCATTCCAACTAACAGGTGGAGATTTGTTTGACCTCCAATATTAAAACTGAAACTATTGCTTCTGCGGATGTTCACCACTTTGGTTAGATTCCACAACCCTCTCTTAATATGGTTTAGAGGTTCCATGCTAGTATGTTTTGAATGTTGATAATCTCAAATGTGCTATAATAATTTCCACATTGATGAAAAGAAAAGAAAAAAATGCTAAATACGGAGTTTGTAAGAGCTTAATGTTTCTTGCAGCTGATCTATACAAACCAAACCATCCTCTGATTTTGTGCACTGATGATACTGGGGTCCTCTCCACCAGTCTGTCTGCTGAGTATGCCCTTGCCTCATCTGCCTTTGGTAGGTCTACCATTTTGTATTTTGGGTATGTGAATTTGATTCTACGCCCTGATTTAGCATCATGAATATTTTTTCTGTTTTCTTCTCGTTTTTCTGGTATCAAGGTCTTGGAAAGAGGGAGATGTTTCAGCTTGCGCAAAAAGCCGTAGACTTCATTTTCGCAAGTGGGAGAGTAAAGGAAGATTTGAAGGCAATATTTGCCTCAGCTCACACCAAACTCAACTTGTAATCTGCTCAGTGAATTGAACTCTCTTAAACAAACAATTTGTTTAGCTAATGTTGTAGGTTACCTGTGTGCAAAATGAGCAAAGTTTTAACCGCTCCATGTCTAATAGTATTATGTTATGCACTGCAAGGGGAAGATTTAATGATTACAAATTAAACTAGGCCATAGTTATCTGGTTCAGATTATTAAATTATCCACTACTTTAACTAAAGTCATTCCCTTCAATTGCACTCTTGAGATATCATCATTTTGAGCACTACCTCTCAAGTGAGATAAGGGCATGTAAATTTATGCTCTTTCGATTTGCATCTTTTTTAGGTGGACAAGGTAAGTGGCAATGCATGCGTATTATGGCCTGATTCTAAACTTAAGAGGGGTGTGCTGTGCTGTGCTGTGCTGATATAACCCCTTGCAATAGCAGCATTATCATTCCATCCTTGCTGTAAAACGGCAGATGATGTAGATGCTTCTGTGTCCAGCAGAAGTCTCATGCTCTCCGATTTAAGTAGATTTGAAGGCAGGAAGACGAGGAGATCGACAAGACCAAAAACCAAGGGCTCAAGCTCAATCGTACACACTTGATCTTTGATCATGAGCGGTGGGAGAGTGCCATTGGAGGTGGGCACGCGAGGCACCATGGGATCACTTGTGAAGAGGGAGATCGACTACTTCAGAAAAGTCGAATTGGAGCGTGCTGAGACCCTCTCTCAAGAGAGGCCTTCTAGATGGGTTGGCTTCAGATTTTCAATGTCGAATTGGAAAAGGAAGGAGAGGAGGAGGAGCAATGGGATCTGCTCCGTCGTTGAAGTTGTTCACGGAGACCGTCTGAATGATATTCCTGGTTTTGGTTATCTGAACCTTAAAGTTGATTCTCAGAGATATGATGTGTAATGTTTGGCTTATATATAGAGTAAGTAGCAAGGATATGTTCATCAATTATATACTATCAGTCATATTTTTAAGTTTCAAATCATGTTTAGTTCAAAGACAAGATAGAAACCCATGTCGAAAAATATAGTGTGTTCACACTAGCCTTCAACCTGGTCTTACATTGGATTCATAGCTGCAATCTTTGATTTAGGTTTCACGAATTAAAAATACCAAAATTTGGAACCTTTTAAGATCGGGGAATTTGAACCCGACGTGAATCGAACACGCAACCTTCTGATCTGGAGTCAGACGCGCTACCATTGCGCCACGGATCCTCGGTGTTAATTCACCATCAAATTTTTACTTATTTACTTATATTAAACATCAATACGCATTTCTTATCTTATTTATCCTATTTCAACTAATATTACTTGTCTTATGTGTGTATATAATGAGACTCTGGAATGCAATTCTCTTTAAACTTGTGTCGAATTAGTCCAAATGTTTTAAAGAAGAGGGAACGTCTTTTTTTATTCCACGAACTCTGTCAAACTATCATTTAGGTCCGTAAACTTTGAAAATAAATTTGAGTTCCGTCAACTATGAGTTACTATCAATTGAATTACTCTTTTTTTATTATTTTCAAGTTTTTCTGGACGAAAATACCATCAATACCTTGAAAGATACATATTTTTAATAAACTTATCACATACTCATATTTTTTATAAATATCTTTACTATATATTTTTGACGAATTTTCTAAATATAATTTGACCTTCAATATTATCACTTAATTTTGTGACATGCAAGAAAAGTTCATTCTTCAATATTTTACAATTAAAGAATTCTAAAATATTTTTGAAATATTTCAGTATCATCGTATTGACATTTTTAATTCACTGTGTTGATAAATTAGCAAGTTAACACTTAAGAAGAGTTAGCAAATGATCACACCCCACACAGAATTATACTATATCAATTCATAAATCTATTAATATCAGTTAATATTATAGATCATACTATCAACTATTAACTTCATATGAGTTTGTTATTTTATGAATATCAGTTTGTTACTCTAAATATGTTTGTGACTAAATATCAGTTGTTGATATGTTTTGTGATACCAACTCATATTAATGTATCAGAAAACTACTATGATTTTCAGTTCTCATTTTAAAAAAAGAGTGAACTGCACCAAATGACCATAACTTTTGCACTTGTTACAACCAGTGACCCTAACAAAAAAAAATAGCACCAGAGGGGCCTAACGTTAAATATAATCACGAATGGAGTTTTTTTAGGCCACTTTTCGGACGAAATGCCCAAATAGCTTGAAGGGCATTTTTGGTAATCTCTAAATTTGGCTGACATATGAATTATGTCACATTTCTGTCAGCAGCTTCTTAAGTGATTTCCTAATAAGTTCTAATACTTCATACGTGATTAAAGTTTTGTCAATATTTATACAAAAAAATTCTTATGTCCCTCTAGTTATATCATGTAGGAAATTCATTGAGAGACAAAAATATGAAAAAGTGAAGCTATTTATGCAATAAAATCCCAATCAATAATACACAGAATAAAAAATATTTCACATTTAATTAAATGATACAATCATTATTTTATTGAAAACATTGACATTTAAAATATTATTTCATTATATATCATCGAAATAATTTGTTACTCTAAGCCTAACTTTAAGATGATTTTTTATGATTGATATTTTATTGATGTAATTTTAATTTAGCTCAAACTGAAATTTTTAACATCATATGAACATTCAATCTTTAGATATAAATTTGCATAGTTCTTGTCATTCATGATAAAATTGAAACGTGAGTAATATTTTGAAAAAAATTCAAGTACGTGATATTAGCTATTTAATCCTTCAAGATTTTTTTATTAATAATAGTATTTGAAATAAGACAATGTAAATTTATAAATTAATACTGCAAAATTAGGATGTTTTCATAATAAATAAAATTGATCCATAAATCAATGTAAATAAAATAAATTACGGGAAATAAAAACACGGAAAAATACCAGAAAATGAGTTTTATAGGAAGAAATGGCCTCATTTTATTATGTTCATATTAATTAATGCAGATAATGATAAATATGTTATTATAAAAAAATTAGAAAGTGTAAATAATGATAACATTTTAATTACGTATTAACTACAAAAACTTACATAAGAAGTTGCTGACAAAAATGTGGCATAAATCACATGTCAGCAATATAATGGAGTGACAAAAATGCCCTTTAGGGCCTGAGGGTGTTTTGGTCCGAAAAACTTCATTCTGATTATATTTAACGTTGGGCCCCTCTGGTGCTATTTTTTTTGTTAGGGGTCACTGGTGCAACTAGTGCAAAAGTTAGGGTCATTTGATGGCAGTTGACTCTTAAAAAAAAATTCTCACTAGAGCCATTCCCTATTACTATAAGATACTCCCTCCCCCTCGATCCACTATTAGGAGTTTCATTTTTTGTCGACACAAAATTTAAGCAAATGTTTTTCATTTCTTTTCGACACAAGTTTTAAGCATTGTTAAAAAAAAGTAGGTGAAAAAGTTAGTAAAATATAAGTCTCACTTATATATAGTATTAGTTTTAAATAAAATGTGAATGAAATGAGTTAGTGGAATGTTAGGGCCCTATTATCAATTATACTAAAAATGAATTAAGACTCATATTCATGGTTAGAATAAATGAAACTACTAATCTTGACGGAGGTAATATGATCTATAATCCTACTCGGGATGGGAAATCTAATTTGATTGTACCATCTAAACTTATTTATAAATACATTGGGATGAAAGACGAATTAATCTACTTAACGCCAATTTTCAAAGATAAATTGAATGCCAAAATGTATTCTAAGAATAGAGATACTAGTAGTAGAATATTGTATTCTTCTCTTCTTTTATTTTCACGGTATTGTTAAATCTAGTTCTCATTAATTTCATATGTTCCATTTTCAAAATAAAATCTCGAAACACCATTGCCTGCACTTTTACTTAATTTTCATCGGCTGAAAGGAAATTAACAAAAATAAGAAAAGTAATATAAGGTTATTTGAAAAAAATGATACTATCATGTACTACTAGTACAATATTTGAAGGGGATAGCCTTACGAATCAAGTTAATTTACTATAAATTGCTATCCACAAAAATTACAAAATTATACATATTCTTAAAGTATAAATGCTGCAAATACTCTATATTTAATTCTCATAATTTTCCTCATTAACTAGTACTACTATTATTTTGTATCGTATTCTTTTCAAAAGAACAACTAAGTCTTAATTATATAGACAAGTTATAATTAAAGAAAAAAATTATATTGACTTAGTCCAAAAATCAATATTTAATGGTGACGTTCGATTATAAAGACCAATTATCAATATTTAATGGTGACGTTCGATTATAAAGACCAATTAAAAATCTATTTTAGTTTGAAATGATTATGACTAATTATCCATATAATATTAAGTCAAATATAAATAAATTATATAATTTTGTAAACCAGACTGCCCAATATATATAATTTCTAAACTGCACAATATATTAAGAGTGAACTACATAAATAGTACCTGATCTTTCACTTTCGCACATAAATGGTACCTGATCTTCACTTTCGCGACATAAATGGTACATGATCTTTATTTTATATCATTTTGGTACATATAAATCACATTTTTGGTACCCTGGTGCAATTTTCACCCAAAAATACCCTCTAAACAAATTCATTTTCCAATTGTGTCATAAAAGGTATTTTGGGCATTGACAAAACTAGTACCAGAAGTGATATTATAATATCTTCTCTCATTCTCCTCACTCTTATACTATTATTAATCAATATTAATATTATTATGTTTATGTTATAAATTAATAAGTAATTTTATTTTTTAATATCATTTAATATACTTAATCATAATTATAGTTATAATTATATTTAATTGTAATAATAGTTATTATTGTTTATAATAGTAAAAACTAGTAGTATTAATAAATAATAGTTATTAGTTTATATTAAATTACTAACTAATTAATATAGTCTTAATCAATTTTAAAATTGTGCATTGTATTCATAATGATAAAAAGGTTGAATATTTTAGTTAGGTGTTTCAACCCTAAAATGAGTAGAAATAATTAATTAAAATATTCAATTGATTTAATTACTTTAAATAATTAATTTAATTAGGTGTTTTGTTATTGATTTATATTATGAATGCAATTAGATGTATGTATAAAACACAAAAAAGAAAGAAGAATAAGAAGAGAAGAAAGAAAAAAGAGGAAACATAAACTAAGGAGAAAAAAGAAGGACGAAAGGAAGATACAAATACTAAAATGAAAGAAGAAATGAAGAAAAAAGAAAGAAGAATAAACTAAAGAAAAAAAAGAATAAGAAATGAAGAAAAAAAGTCACATATTGATTCTATTTAATTGAAATTTCCAAAAATATCCTCCATAATAAAAAAAAATTCACATATTTGATACATAAGGGTTATTTTTGTATGGGGTAAAAAAATGATATAAATTAAAAGATCATTACCATATATCATATATATACAAAAAGTGAAAGATCATATAAAATTTATGTAGTTTACTCATATATTAAAACAATCTAATATATTCTACAAATTTGTTCAAATTTAACCATGATTTTGTGATGATAAGTAAGTATTAAGTGAATCTTTAAAAACACCGAAGGCAACTATTTAGTTTTTTTGTTATAAAAATCCTACTGCACGTTTGATTCCTATCTTTTTCGAGTTTTAAGCTTCTTATTATGATTTGATCTCTTCTTCCTCTTATTGGAATATATTATTCAAGTAGCAACAGCTAATCAAGTTTGACCTACTCTTCTCAAGTAGAGAGAGGAGAGAGAAGAGAGCACAATGACCAGAATGCTAATGAGCTCTCCGGCCATCGACGCCGTGGCCAACTGGTGGGATGAGATCAACGAGTCCGTTGTATGGCAAGACGGAATATTTTACTCTCTCTGCGCTGCCTATGCCCTTGTTTCCTCCGTTGCACTTGTTAGTCTACAATATTATTTCATATCTACCATATAGATTTTGTTGGAGTATTTACTTGTGTTGGGATTCTAGTTAGTGATTTTGCTTTGCCAAACCTGTCTTACGCCAGCTTAGGAATATATGAGCTTCTTAATCTGAGCTAAATAGCTTTGATGCAATTTGTTGTCGTAGCTAGTTTTCTTATCCGTTGAATTCGCGTTTATTCCTCTCCGATATCGGGGCGTATGAAACTGATGGTTTTGGGGCTAATTTAGCTGCGTTAATTTCGATGTATTTAATCACTACTTAATTGATACATGGCATATACTGTTTTCTCACAAAGTTATTGCCCTATGTCTTCTCCTTCTGATCCATGGTAAGGTCACTATTGAGAGGGGAGTCCAAGAGGGTTTAGTTGTTGATATTATAGGGAACTCTTTTCACGTGTTCTTTATTCTAATTTGATTTTTCGATTACATACCTACTTTTAATTAGTTTAGCCCCCAATCACACTAATTCTCAGCCTCCGCCCCTGGATGGATCTCGTCCCCAAGGGGAATTAGTATAGTGTTTCCTCTTGGTCAACTCTTTTGGAATCTTGTCGAATTAGATCCATGTCCTGGAAATTTTTGAATGTTCTTAAGACTAATGTGGTTAACTGGATAGTTAAATTTTCTTGATAATCTAAGTTCTTAATTCCATTGGGACATTATAAGTTTGTGATAGTTGCTAGTTGCAGAGTTTAGTGTCTAAAAACACTGTAGGTTTCTGGTGTGCGTTATAATGCTAACTTTTCTTAAATTGCTAACTTGCTAACTCATCAACGTAGTGTATTAAAAATGTCAACACGATCATGTTAAAATGTCAACACATATTTGTGTTGATATTTTAATAAACTATGTTGACGTTTAAATATTAATGTCAACACAAAGTATTAAAATATCAACTTAAGTTTATGTTGACATTTCAGTATCATCGTATTGAAATTTTTAATACACTACGTTGATGAGTTAGCAAGTTAGCAATTTAAGAAAAGTTAGCAACGTATCACACCCCGTAGGTTTCTAATCTCAATTACATACGGTTATTGCTTCAGATATAACTGTTGAACTGTTGACTCTCTGGTAGAGATCATGTTGGGATTTGGCAATTGGCATATCTTATGGTCATAGTTTAAATATTTCAGAGTGAAAAGAGAACTTACTCAGGTTACCTGTCCTCCTGTATATGGGGACAAGCTTTTTCTTATCTACACGACCACCTCTAAGTTATTATAGCTGTCGCGATTGACGAATGCAATATAAGTTTATAGTTGATTTTGAGATAAATTAATTTTGTTATCTTCACCTTTATCAGTTTGATTTGCAAACAAGTGTAAATAGAATATACTATCATATACCCCACTTTTGCTATGATCGTAATGATACATATATATTTTTATTATTCGGATCACGTTTTTTTGTAGTTTATGATTTGGAACCACTCTCTCCACCTTTTCCAAATGGTGTTTTTTATTATCACAGTTATAAGAAGTCATTTTCCATTCCTTCAAGTTTTGTCATATGATTCTTGTAATTTAATATTGTATGATATTTCTTGTGTTTATTTAGTGTTTCTTCATGTGGGTTTCTCAGTTAAATTTTTTTCAGCTTATAGAATTGTTGATTATGTAATACGAGCATGATTGTATGTCTGATTTGTGAGGACTTCATTGCAAGAAAATGTTATTCCTAAAATGGTATGGATTTACTTTATTGCAGATTCAATTGATAAGAATTGAACTTAGGGTGCCCGAATATGGTTGGAGGACCACGCAAAAAGTGTTCCACCTCATGAACTTCATAGTAATGGAGGTATAAAATTATAGTTTTATGTCAGACATAGTTCTACTACCTGTTTGTCTAATCATTTAATTATTCATTGCAGTGCGTGCTATCGTATTTGGATTTCATAAGAATGTTTTCTTCTACATCCTAAGGTAAGATCCCTAAAGTACTGTTTACTGTTTTGTTTGATGTGATCTTCCCTGTGTCATCCATGCTTTGAGTTACTGCCCTATTAGATTCTGCGCTATGTGGAAGTAAGAATTTTGAACAGCATTACAACGCCTATCTAGATCACTAAAGGAACTGGGCTAGACCAACAAAATCCATTGATATAGCTAATAACGTTCATGGATGAATTTGTACTATACAGTCTCCGTTTTTGATATGCATCAGCCTATCACTAGATAAATTGAGCCGACAAACAGCAATGAGTGTAGTTGGGGTTGGGAGGAACTCCTTGTCATAACATGTTTTTTACCGTTATCTTACTGAGTGTTTGATTCAGTTAAAAGATGTCGCTTCTAGATGTCAGAAATTTGTTTTAGGGTCTCCTTTTACTGGATTCTCCATTGAAATCATATTTTATGACGTACAGCATAGCCCTTTAGCAATGAAGTGTTTTGGTGACTCTAGCTAACATGATCTGTGCTTCATTATTATACCTCCATTGTAAACTTAATTTCCCCATTTCAGGCTCTCTCTTTGGTTTTGCTGGAGTCTCCTGGCTTGCTCTTCTTCTTCCACATATACTCTTCTAGTTCTTTTTTGGGCAGAGATATATCATCAGGTATACAGTTATTTTTCAGGTCAAATTCTTATAATTAAAGATTGAAATCTAGTGTAACAATATCCCAAACACCTAGACCCTGATTAGACCCCTGCTGGTATTTTATTGCTTATGACATGTAAATACAGTTGTCACATAAGGAGACACTAACATTTCTATCCCTATCATTTTTCAGGCCAGATGTCTGCCATCAGATAAACTAAGAATCTTTTACTTCGCCATCAACAGTGGAGTATATTTTGTGCAGGTGCATTGCAGCACTCTTGGTTTACTGCTATTATTTCTTGAATCACGTTGTTGCCTATTTGTGGAACAATATACTATATTATATCTTGCAGAGATTAGTTATAGATATGTATCTCTTGAATCCACATAATGATTGGCCTATTATTCTCCACTATATCCATGGGCCTTTTTTTATTCAACTCATTACTATACATCAGCTTTTTTGCAAATCAGTTTGGTGATACTTGTAATCTGGCTTCTCTCTTCAGGCTTGTATCTGGGTGTACCTTTGGATAGATGACAACAGCACTGCAGAATTTATTGGAAAGATATTTGTTGCAGGTATACATTCCTAGTCCTATTTTTCTCATTTCAATATATGCAAAAGTTTAAAGCCTTTGCCTTTCTTAGTTCGCCTGTGATATCCATATGCCAGCAGTCTGACCTTCCTTCAATATTTTGGTCTCTGCAGTGGTGTCATTTGCAGCTGCATTAGGATTTTTGCTGTATGGAGGAAGGTGAATGTCAAGAGGCAGTTTTTCTTTCAAAAGGAATTTTTTTTACTCCTTTGCTTTCTTCAGACCTTAAGTTTATTTCTTTACACTTTTCTGTGTCATACTTGTCGTTTGTCTTGTGCAGGTTGTTCATCATGCTAAGACGCTTCCCTATTGAATCTAAAGGGAGGAGAAGAAACTTTATGAGGTTTGTGTCTATATATCTGTTGACTGGAAATACTGTTAGATGGAATTAACTGGAAATTGTATTTTTATATCAGAAAAAGATTTCAGGGTTCACAGTAGCATCTCTACTTACACCGAGTTTTTTTCTTCTAAAAAGGATCATTAATGCTCCCTGTTTACCTTTAATGTGATTCTAAACCCCCAACCTATTGGTTTTAAGGGAAGTGTATCACCAGCTAAGCTGCTCTCCATTTTCTAGCCATGAAGTTTCATTGATAATGTGAACCTTAAATCAATTTATATTCATGACAGTGGCTAATTGAATTGGTTAATGAGTTTTTAAGTGAAGCTATCAAAGTTTCTTCTAATAACCACCTTTTGTTATTTATTGCTTAAATCAAAATCCTTCTGTGCATCATTTATTTAACTGTTGAAAGTCTCTGTCCAATCCCGACAATCATGCAATTGAAGGTTTTTGATGTGACAATTTGAAATATTGATTTGATTACTATGGGATGTACTTTGAGCATCTATCTGTGCTTTTGATATCATCTTCTTTTGTTGTTAGTTGAGTTATGTGTACTTACTATTAGTATCCATTTTACAGGTTGGATCTGTACTGCTATATGCTTCACTTGTTTCCTTATAAGGTGCTTCGTGGTAAGGTTTCAAACTTTCAATGTCCTTCTCCTTGTTATTTCAAAATTAAATTTATATAATTAGTTTTGCTTGGATTTCGGTACTTGTCATTTAGGCAACCGCTATGTACCCTTTATTCTTGAACACAAAAGTATTGAATTCAGTCTATGAGAAAAATCTATAGTTGTGAGATTCTGCTTTCAAGATGGAAAAACCTCATCATCCACAAAGGGAAGAAGCATTTAGCAATATGAATTAGTGAAACATTATTCATCTTATCCCCACCCACCCAAATAAAATATCTTTGAAGTCCAAGTTCTTGAATATTCCAGATTTCAATTGTCCAAAGTGAGTCTGTGTGAACAGTCCTGAGTGAGAATCCAGCATTAGTACAGGTTTGGAAATTTGATGTTGCCTAAATACCCAAGTTCAAATGGGGCCTTAAATGATATGGATTTTACTTCACCTGTTGCTCAACTTACCTCAATGTTGCGATGCTTTGTTACTTTTTTATTGAGCTTCTTATCTTTCTTTGTTGATCCCTATTATTTGCTTTCCATATAGGTTATGCTCTCAGCCTTTGATTCAGATGCATCACTTGATGTATTGGACCATCCAGTTTTGAATGTAATCTACTATATGGTATGGACATCCTCTCTTAAGGGTTGGGCTAAATTTATGTAAAATAGTTCATATTTCTGATATGCGTTGCCGTCTTGCAAAAACAGCTGGTTGAGATTCTTCCTTCAGCTCTTGTTCTGTACATCTTGCGCAAGCTGCCTCCAAAAAGAGTACCATCAGCACAGTATCACCCTATACGGTAGCGAATGCATGAAAAAGGCCATATATACATAAATTTGTTGGCATTCTTGGCAAGACTGAAATTGGAACCTGCAACCAACCAGATTTATTATCACTCTGGGTTGGCTCTGGTCATGAGATTTCATTTTGCGTGTATTTTGTGGGAGTCCGATTGTCAACGATGCCGATCTATTAAATTCTGGTGTTAGAAGTTAGCCATTTTATTCATCTCAGTCTGCTTTGTATTGTGCAGAATTTGGCCATTCTGTCAGCATAGTTTGTAGTTGCTTTTATGGTTATAAATAATTGTCAGATTTAGAATTCTATGCTTAAGTTAAAATGTCATAAAAATGTGTTAGTTTCAGTTTCTCAAACATACTCCCTCTGTCCCTTCAAATTAGACAATTATAAATTAGAAAATTTATTATTTTATTTACAACATAGTACTCATAATATTAGAATTAACAATTAATATTTTATGGACTCTACTATCCACTAATGTTTCGTAAATAAACACTACTAATAAAATCAAATCATTATTTGATGTGATACACTGATACTTAAACGTAAATGATTGGAGATGTTCCAATACCATTATATACGCACAAAATGCAAGTAAATTCATAAATTATAGTAATTCCCGAAAACTCGATTGTTTTGATAACAGAGTATCCTTAAAAACTCAAACATCTTTATACAGCCAGGGCTAGTTTGCTAACTGAGAAGGGTCACCAATGTAATTAACACGCAAACTGTGAGAGAACCAATTGTCCTTAACACTATTGACAAGGAATCCGAAAATTGATCCTCGAGCAAGGTTGATACATTGATCAACATTAGACATCCCATAACGCCAGAATTTCATCGAGGTGGAGCTTCTTCCATTGCTGGAGCAGCAAATCTCACAGCTGCAGGCCTGACCGCTACCACAGGTTCATCAGCAAATAACGAACGTATAATTGCAGGAGTTCTCAGGGGTCGTCGGCCTGTCATTCTTGGGTATACATCTTCAAGAAAGTAGTAAGCATGGCCTGCTATCATTCCCTGAGGCAAAGAAACCTCCGTAAATGACACGAGTATACCTTGCAACCAGCACATTCTCTGACATGCATCACTAAATAAATTATTTCCTGAAAACCTAGGCAAGACTCGAGACACTTATCTACAGTGTGAAAGGAAATATCAGATAAATCCGAAGAAATGCGCTTTTAGCCCCAGATGAAATATGCAGAACCTAGTTGATAAACGCTCAGTTGATGGTATGTGGTCCATATTAATATTGCCATAAAAAAACATTCCCCCAAATGCCAAGCAATCATGTGAAGGAAACTCATCGCAATAGTAAGACGTACCAGAAGATCCACCCAAGCACTAGCACCAACAAGGACAGAAAATCCAAGAAGCACCTGTTGAGGTCAACATCAGAAGTCACACATCACTACAAAATGTATACAAGTAAAAGAATACATAAATAATCAGACAATGTTAAAGCATGCAATGGTCAGATATTGGAGTATGTCCTTTTGCATATAATGCAGCTCATCTAAGGTGTATAGCAGATGAGATGAAATTACAGCCAAAGTCTCGACACAATCAATAGTGATTAGAAAACTAGGAACAGGAACTGAAGCATCACAACAGTAAACACATAACTTGACCCACTCAAAATACCAACATATACAAACCGAGACAGCAGTCGAATTTCTGCCCACATTATTAATTAAGTGGAGCATAAGACATGGACATTTCATTACAGGAACATGATATGTGGACTTGAGTATTGTATTGGGTAGCACCACAAACAATGGCCAATGAATGTAAAGCCACTTACCCATGGCAGATAGGCAGCTGTGAAAGTAAAAAGGCCAAGAAAGCTCATATGAATGAATGGGTTCTGCTTGCTCCAAACGTATACCTATAATAACAGGGTATACAATATCATAGGGAAGCCATGACAATTGTTAAGTTATAACTTAAAACGCCCAAGTCCTAAAGACAAGCAACTAACCATCATAAAGGTTAAGGAATTGCTAAGGAATATTATCTTAGCAAATGATGCTGAGACATAAGGGATCATTCCTCCAAGAAGTACTATCCCAGTTAAAACAGTCGCACCAAACAACAACATGTAGAAGAAATCAGCAGTCCTCCCCCGAAAGGAGTTCTCTTCAAGAAGCTTGCAGTATCGAGCTAGAAAGAACATGTGAAACAAGAAGTCCAGATCTGTAGAGATTATAGAAAGAGGTTAGATTGTGTTATATAGGAGAAATGATCTGCACAGAAAAAAAAAACATCATCTCCGGCTTGAAAGTTTTCCATCTAGAGTTACCAATCAAAATATCATGTCCAAAACCTGAATTTTCAGTCACATAAGCAGTACACAGAGAACTCCTTGATAAGTTAAATTATAATGACGATGCTTTACCAATTAACTCTGTTATATCATCAAACAAATAACACATGGATCATGTACATACTTCCAAGTTCCATGTGTGTGCACAATCAAGCAACATAGGGTTGCATCAAAAACATGTAGCCACTTATAAGAAAAGGTTCCCTGAAACATGCAAACTCATATTTTTCTCTTATGTGTATATATTGGGGCGGGGGGGGGGGGTTCTGCAGTGGAAATTTGACAATAAATTGTAACCGTGCCTTCAGTATCAATTCATCAACAGAGCAACTCTTAATCCATTCACCAATCAGTCAAAGTAAGCCCTAACTTTTAGAGGACAGATAGAGAATTACCCATCTTACGGAAATACAGGAAATTGGTAATGACGCGCCAGATTTGGTATTGCTTCACCACAAGCTTCGGGTTCAAATAAAGATCATATGGTGATATTATCTGCAAATCACCAGAAACCCAACCTCAAATAAGAAGAACTACTGGTCAAGTGGTAGAGAGGTAAGGTCTCAGGTTCGAGTTTAAAACCGAAATAACCCAAAAATTTTGCATTGGCTTTGCACAATTGGCAATTAGCAAGAAAAAATTTGATTCAGTAATCCCGACAACCCCAGTACAGAAAATCAGAGAACAATGACAGTTATACACTTCACCGCATAAACCTCATGCTCGCTCTCATCAATAAATCACGCCCTCGATACAAATTAATCCGCCACACAATAATTCAATAGAGGGGGAAAGAATTAAGTATTACATCGAGAGAGCAACCGATGGTGGTGACGATGGCAGCTGTGAGGTACGAACGCGTAATGATCGGCATCTGCTTGTACCACTCTTCCACTGCTTGCGCCATTCTTTATATCTTCGCAATTAACCAATCCCAAAAAGCAGAACAATAAACCCTAGCCCGATCTACCCCGGCCAAATTGGAGGGATATAAATTCCGGGAGAATGTTAAAAACCAGATAAGCAGTCCGATTAAAACGAAAGGGATTGATCAACACCCTAAATTTTGAATCCGAAATTCAATTATACATGTCTAATGCATATCTGCTTGTGTGTATGTATAGAAATACAGGTTGTGTGGGGTGTATAGGTGCGAAACAAAGAACAAACAGACGATGGTAATTTTCTCTCTCTGCTTTCGTTGTTTGATTCTTCTTCTCCGCCTTGGATATAAGAGCCAAAAACTTTGCCTGTATCGCGTGGAGATTGTTAACACGCGCACGAGTCTCGAGTGTGGGACACGGACCAATAGGATGCAAGCTCGAGTGGCGCTGGCCAATAAGATGCAAATAAGTGATGCCACTAGCATAGTCGGTCGGTGAGTAACGCTTTTAATTTGGTAGTGCGACTTTTATCCTGATCCCCCTTAGACCATCCACAACGCGTCTCGCGCCGGGCTCCGCGTCTCGTCTCGGAGAGACGAGACCCCCGCGAGACGCATTGCAGCGCCCATCTCGTCTCCAGCTCGCGACCGTCTCGTCGCGTAGCTCGTCTCGGAGGACGAGCTGTCTCGCCAACGCGCCAGGGACACGTGGCACGTCCCCATGCGTGCGTGACGCCCACTCGCTGGCCCGCGAGTGGGCGTCGTCACTGATGACGCAATAATTCATTTTTTTTTAAAAAAAATCGATTTTTAATAAAAAAAAAGTTTTTTTTTTTCAAACGGTAATATTACCGTTAAATATTTATTTTCATTTTTTAAATTTTAATTTTTTTACTCTATAAATAATTCTATTCCATACTCATTTCAAACACAAACACACATCTATTCCTCTCAAATCCTCTCTATCACTCCAATTTCCATCTTCAATCAACTCAACAAATGGATCCTTTTGAGCAAATGCGCCAATTAATGGAACAATCACTCGAAGAAGATCGACGACGAGAGGCGGAGGAAGCCGCACCACCCCCACGACGCTCCCGGAAGTACATCAATCGGAACCGGGAGGAAGCCGCCGCACGGTTAGTACGCGACTACTTCTGCGATAACCCGATTTGGGGAGATACCTATTTCCGTCGCCGTTTCCGCATGCGGAAACCGCTATTTCTCCACATAGGCGAATACTTTGGCGGCCAGGGAGGAGTTCTTCCGAGAAGGGTTCGACGCGGTCGGTCGTCCCAGCCACACGACGCTGCAGAAATGTACTGCAGCCATCCGGCAGCTTGCGACTGGACAAACGGCCGACATATTCGACGAATACCTGCACATCGGAGACAGCACTGGGCGCTTGTGCTTGCTCAACTTCTGCAGAGGCGTCCGGGCAGCCTTTAGTGACGAATTTCTCCGGAGGCCAACCACGGAGGATTGTCAGTTCCTCCTCAACCTGCACGAACAAGTGCACGGATTCCCCGGGATGCTTGGCAGTGTCGATTGCATGCACTGGCAATGGAAGAATTGCCCGGTGGCTTGGAGGGGTTCCTACACGAGCGGCCACAAAGGCACCCACCCAACCGTTGTACTCGAGGGCCGTTGCCGACTACCGACTTTGGATCTGGTACGCGTACTTCGGGGTCCCTGGCTCGAACAACGACGTAAACGTGCTCCAACAGTCCGACCTCTTTACCGAAGTTTTGATGGTAAAGCGCCGGCCATCAACTTCGTCGGCCAACAACCGGCGGTAATAAAATGGGGTACTATCTCGCCGACGGCATCTACCCGAAGTGGCCGACCTTCGTGAAGACGTGCGGCAGGCCAGGCGAACCCAAAGCAGGCTCTTTTTGCGGCAGAAGCAGGAGGCTGCGCGCAAGGATGTGGAGAGGGCGTTCGGGTTCTCCAAGCGCGCTTCAACATCATCAAAGCCCCGGCTCGTTCGTGGTTCATGGAGAGCATGGTCGACATCATGTATACGTGCATAATCTTGCACAACATGATTGTCCGAGACGAAGGACCCGATGCCGGAAATTGGTTCGACCCCGAATCCCCCGAAGCTCAACCGCAAGTAGTCCGCCGCGAAGTGGAGCGCATCCATCTATACAAGAACGGTTGGCTATTCGGGCAAGGACACGCGACTCTAGCGCCCACACCCAACTCTAAGAGGATCTAATTGAGCACATTTGGGAAAACTTTGGCGGAGAAGATTAAATTATGTCATTTTTATTTTTTTAGAATTTTAATTATGTCTTCGTTTTTTTAATGTTAAGTTGTAATATTGTTTTAATTTTAATAAAGTGTGTTTGTTTAAATTGAATTGGGTTTTAAAAAAATTATAAATTAAATTGAATGAATAGTAATTAAGAGACGGTATAGAGACGGTTAAGAGACGGAGCGTTGCAGGTTCCGTCTCTTAGTTAAGAGATGGAGGAAAAAAAGGACAGTGGGGGGCCCTCAAATAGTGCTCAAAATAGTAGTTAAGAGACGGTATAGAGACAGCGTTGTGGATGGCCTTAGCCATTTTTACATCATTATGACTTGAAGCAATATTTTAAAATAGTGAACTACACAAATATACCGGATCTTTATTTTCGAATATACTCGATACATGATCTTTATTTTATATCGTTTTTTATACATATAAATCACAATTTTGGTACTTAAGGCAATTTTTACCCTAAAATGCCCTCTAAATAAATACATTTTCCCATTTGTGTCATAGAGGATATTTGGACATACACAAAACTAGTACCAAAAGTGATATTATAATATATTCTCTCATTCTCCTCATTCTTTATATTATTAATCAATATTAATATTATTATTTTAATGTTATAAATTAATAATTAATTTATTTTTTAATATCATTGAAATATACTTAATAATAATTATAGTCATAATTATAGTTATAATTATTATTGTAATAATACTGAAAACTAGTAGTAATTAATAAATAATTACAGTATATTATTTAAATTATGAATCATATGTATATAATAATTATTATTATTTATATTAAATTAATAACTAATCAATATAGCCTTAATAAAAATTTAAAATTGTGAATTGCATTCATAATGATATAAAAAGTTGAATATTTTTAGTTAAGTATTTCAACCTAAAATGAGTATAAAATAATTTAATAAAAAATAATTCAATTGATTTAATTACTTTAGTAATTAATTTAATTAGGTGTTTGTTCTTGATTTATATTATGAATGCAATTAGATATATGTATAAAACACAAAAAAGAAAGAGAAAAAGAAGAGAAACATGAAAGGAAGAAAAAAAATACATGTTTGGTACTATTTAATTAAAATTTTCAAAAATGTCCTCCATAACAAAAAAAATCACATGTTTGGTACATAGAGTTATTTTTTTCACGGGGTACCAAAAACGATATAAAATAAAGATCATGTATCATTTGTGTGGCGAAAGTGAAAGATCATGTACCATTTGCGTAGTTCATTCTATTTAAAACCAGAAAACTTGAGAAGTTATTGGTTTGTGATTCAACTGGTCTAATTCGTATGCATTGTATCTCGTGTGTCTGACAAGGTGCATTGTGGTCTTGTGGATAGGGAGGGAGAAAAATACTGTAATATCAGTCTTATCATATTAGAAAAAGACTAAATTTTCGGTATACTATGAATTTCGGTATAGTATGATATCTTAAGTATATATTTGAGTAATATAAATGTATGAATTTTATATACCACGATATACCATGGCATATAAAAATACGGTATATTCTTGCATAGTTGGTAATGTGAAATATTGTTGGTTTGATCAAATTGTCATGTTGCTATGTGACAACTTGCTTTTGAAAGCAAAGATCTTACATATTTTGTGTGATGTACAAGACACCTTATCAAATTTATATTTAATTTTAATATTCAAGTACTTGAGAAAATTACGATTGTAATATCTTATTAATTTTAATATTCAAGTACTTAAGAATTTACGATTGTAATATCTTATAATATTGATATTATATTCAAATTATGTTTTACATAAACAATCAACTATTTGATTGATGTGATAATTTCATTAAATTGGTAGAAATTTATTTTTATTAAATAAGTTCATAATTATCTAATTTTATAATAAAAAATCTCTATAAAAAATATCCCCTCTTCTGTCATTGTCACTAGCTTTCTTTTTAGTTTATCCTTCAATATTTGTCACACATAATTCATCCATCTTCCATTGGACGGAGCTCTGCAGATCCAGGCAAGAGAAGACTGAAGATTGAAGATTCAACCTTGGGTTTTATCAATTTCTTTCATGTCTAGTACTTTATTATTGATTTTACTACTTGTCTATTAGTAGTTAAATATCATTTTTAGATTTTTTGGTGAAGACTATTATGAACATGTTTTGATTTATTGAATTGAACATTTTCCTAGCTCTTGTGATTGTTTTGCTTGTTTTCGTGCTTTTATTGTTCTTTTGTCTGGCCAACTTTAGAACTATGTCCATTTAACTAGATTAATCGAGAGATAGCTATTTTACGTGGTAAAATGACGAGTACAATACATAGGGTTTATCTGCACTCGAGAGAGGGGGACCCTTTGTGAGGACTTGAGTCTTAGGAACTTAAGGAGTTAGAATCTAATCTATTGGAAGGAGATTGTACATGCTCCCCCAATCACCGAGGACATTGTACATGCTCCCCCAATCGCCGAACGCGTTGATGTCGAACCCACCGGAGCCGCCACCGTCAGAGTTTCCGTCGCCGGACATTTTGTGATGAGAGGTTAGATGAAAATTGGAGAGGATTGGAGATGATTTGGGAAGAATAGATGTGTATTTGTGTGTGAAATGAGTGAGAAATAGGAGTAGTTATGGAGTAAAAAAATATAAAACAAAAAATTTTTGAAAAAACGGGTAATATTACCGTTTTTTCTTTTTAATTTTTTTATTTAATTCAATTTTTTTAAAAAATGAATTATTGTATCAGCGTGACAAGGCCCACTCGCGGGCCGACGAGTGGGCGTCACGCATGGCGCCGAAGCGCGCCACGTCACCTCGGCGCGTGGCGAGACGTCTCGCCATTCGTCACGGCGGGACGGAACGCGGAATGGGCTGGGGACGAGACGGGCGCTGGGCAACGCGTCACGCCACCGTCTCGTCCCTTTGTGACGGAATACGGGCCACCCACGTGACGCATTGCGGGTGGCTTTATGTTTATGTTTTCTGTAGGTCCTACTAACAGTTATTCAGTAATCAGCAACTACCAACAGTTATTCATCCACTTGCGCCTTGTTTGGCTGAAACATTAATTTATGCGTATAGACTATAGATTCTATACACCTTGAAAACTCAAAATCCAAACTGCGACCAATTTTCATTCTACTGAACAAAATGGAGAATTTCAACAATGATTCAAATACCAACGATATGATATGCATATTTTAAAGAATTTCATGAGTTTTGAATGCAAGTCCAAGCCACACATACATATGAAATAGCAAAATCAAGCAGCAGTGGCAGTGAGATCCATGGTATGAGGTGGATCAATGAAAAACCCCATCCTGATGTAGGATCTAGGCACCTTCACCGTCAACACTCCGTCCACGTACTCCGCCGAAATGCCCTCCACATCCACCCGCTCCGGCAGCCGGAATTTTCGGCTGAAGCTCCGGTCCGCCACCGCCTCCGTTCTTATGATGAGGTACCTAGAGTCCTCCACCTCCACCTTTATCTCCTCCTTCCGCACACCTGCACCCTCACAAAACGTTATTACTATCTTTTTCATTTCTTAATTAATTTTTTGACCAAAAGAGAGAAGAAAAGAACCTGGTATGTCGGCCGAGTAAAGATGGGATTCAGGGGTCTGAGTCCAGTGCACATAGTTTCGAGGGGGGAATTGATGAGCGGAAGGGAAGAGATACGTGAATGGCGCAACTTCCATACTTTCTGCCTTTCTAAACGAGAACAAGAACAAGAACAAGTACCAGTACCAGAACCAGAATCATTTATAGCTAGCTGCCTGTGATTGAGATGGGGAGACATCAATATATAGCGAAGTCAAGTTGCTAAATTCAAGCTGTCTTGTCTTCACAAAAAGTTGTACTGAACGCTTAAAATATCTTGAGATTCAACTCCCAACGATGAGGATGAAATAAAGAATTTAGAGCATCTCCAGTGGGCGGACATCCCACTAGGACATCCACTAGGACATCCCAAAAACACCTCCTGCCACGTCACTAGGACTTCCCATCCCACTGCCACGTCACTAGGACATCCCCTCCTATGTCCGCCCTTCCCACTAGGACATCCCGCAATAAAAAAAAATCATATATTCACAAATAAAACAATTTACATTTATGGAAATAAAATTGACCGAGAATACGAACGGGAAAAATTAACAACTTCATCGGAAATAAAATTCAACGAGTCGTATATATAGAGTTTTAAAAAAAAAATTTAAAAAACGGGACGTCCGACCGGACGTCCGACTGGACGCCACAATGGCGGACGTCCGCCCGCCCGTCGCCGGGACGTCCAAGGACACCCGACGTCCTCACGGGACGTCCGTATCCGACCCTAAACGCCACAATGGCGGACGTCCCGGTCGCCCGTCGCGACGTCCGACCGGATGTCCGACCGGACGTCCGCCATTGGAGATGCTCTTAGCAGCCACTACTTTAACCAAACCAACCAGCCATTATCCGGCTCATCAACCACACAAGAGGCAAATACAAGACTAAAGTCCTAAAATGATCCTTAACCTATGTCGATTTTTTGATTTTGGTCCAAAACATTATCTTTTGAATTATTCGGTCCATCACATTTGAAAACGGGTCACATTTGGTCCTTTTTGGACGGTTCCGTCAAATTTTTGACGGTTTTAATTACCGGGTCACAAATCCGTCACTAACGCCGTCCTCAACGCCTCCACCACCGGCCGCATGTCCGCCGACGAGCTGAACACCGTTCGGGTCGGGCTCGGGCTGGGCCAAATCAATCGCCTTCACCGGGGAAAAATCTTCACCGCGCACCAAGATTGCAAAATTAGGGTTTGGACAACTCCAATTTCCCCCAAATTGAAAAATCAACAATTGATTTCAATTGTCTATCCACCAAAAACTACGTCAAAATCCGCCGCCACAAGCAGAATTTATGGATCCAGCACGCCGACGCTGTCTCCGGACTAGCCGTCGACGTCGATCGCGGTGAGCTCTACTCAATCTCATGGAATAAGAGCTTCAAAACGTGGAAAACATCTTCTGATATGGCTTGCATCAATTCCGTCGGTTCAGCGCATTCCGACGCCGTGAACGCCGTCGCCTCCTCCAGCGGAATCGTCTACACCGGCTCCGCCGACGGGAAGATTAAGGTGTGGAGAGCCTCCGCCTCCGGCGACAGGAGAAAACGGAGCTTGAAGACGACGTTATCGAAGCACGATTCGAGCGTGAATGCTCTCGCGCTGACGCCAGATGGGGCGGGGTTGGCCTCCGGCGGCGGCAGCAGAGTGATTCTGGTATGGGAGAGGAGAGACGACGGCGGCGACGATGAAGAGATGGATTTCTTCGTTGCTTGCTGCTTGAAAGGGCATAAAGGGGCGGTGTTGAGTTTGGTTTGTGTTAGTGACGGATTTGTGACCTGGTAATTAAAACCATCCAAAATTTGACGGAACCGTCCAAAATGGACCAAATGTGACCCGTTTTTAAATGTGAGGGACTGAATAATTCAAAAGATAATGTTTTGGACCAAAATAAAAAAATCGCAATATGTTAAGGATCATTTTGGGACTTTAGTCCAAATACAATAACAGAACATAGGGCCGACCCATTTCTACCTCTCTCCTTTTTTCAAGTTCGTAATTGTTACCTTTATAAGTTCATTAATTTGCAATTTATGTTTAGTAATCCCCATATTTCATTAAAAAAATGAAATATTTCTTTTTTTAATTATTCTTTAAAAAATTACTAAAATGAAAACAATATTATTCTTACTTTATTTTGTCTCTTTTATTAACTTGTAAAACAATATTACATAAATTCCACGACGAAAACTAAATGTTTCGTGCCATGACAAAGGGAGTATTAGTAAAAATATTAGTAAAAATACCTGTGCCATAGTACTCCTCACTCCGTCCCACAAAGATTGTCTCACTTTGGCTAGGCACGAATACCTCTGCCATAGTACTCACTCCGTCCCACAAAGATTGTCTAACTTTAGCTAGGCACGAGTTTTAAGAAATGTAATGAAAAATTGATTGAAAAAGTTAGTGGAATGTAGATCCTACTTTTATATATTAGTTTTATAATAAAATGTGAGTATGAATGAGTTAGTGGAATATAGGGCCCACTATAAAAATGTAAAAAGTGAAATTGGACAAATTTTATGGGACGGACGGAAATGGAAAAATGAGACAATCTTTGTAGGACGGAGGGAGCATATGCTAACTAATTTAATAAAAAAAACAAATAGCCCACTGTTGCAAGTTCCAATGCTAGTAATTTTAGATGTGGAAATATAGTATATAACGTAGTAGTACTCCTCGTTTTATAGTAGTGGAGTCATTTTGTTATTTTTGTACGTTCTATAATAGTGGAATCATTTTCATTTAAGTAAACGTCAATATATTTCTTCTCATTTACTTTATTCTATCTTATTTACTACTATCTTTTACTTTATTTTCTCTCTTCATCTTTCTACATTTTTTATTTTCTTACTTTTTTTTATTCTTAACACAATTTTTTTAGATCGCGTGCCGAAAAGAAATATCTATACTACCGCAGAACGAGTGAGTACATGATTACTCACTCCATAATGGCCCTGAACGAGTGAGTGTATTACTACAGAGTCAACTTGAACAAGTATAACAATCCCTCCTTGCATGATTCCTACACACGGTCACATAAGGTATGCCATCCAAATTTCAGTAGTTGAAGAAGTGATATTGAAAAATGATATGGGGGGTGGGGTGGTTTGTCTTTGGTGGTTAACTGGCGATTTGCGATTGAGCACCCGCATCGGTGTCTCGATGCGGGCTCGGTCTCGTCCAGGCGAGACGAGACCGCATCGAGACACCGATGGGGTGTTCCGCCGTGTCTCGTAGCCCGGGGGAGGGGTGGTTGGAGGGCTGTCTCGCCACGCGCGTCGGCCACATGGCGAGCAACGGTTGGGGCGTGACGCCCACGCACCTCGCCGGCTCTGCGAGTGAGCGTCGATTTTAGGCTATTTTAATTTTTTTTAATCTGAAAAAAAATTGACCTAATTTTTGCAAGCTTTTTTTTCTTTTTTTTCCCACATTCATCTATAAATAACCCAATTCCCCCCATTTTTTCCACACACAAACACTACACTCTCACAAACACTATCATATCATCTCTCTTTCCTCTCCAATTTCAGCAAAAATGTCCGGTGACGAAAACTCGGCAGCGAGGGCGGCGGCTACGACTTGAACGCTTTTGTCGACTGGGGGGCATGTACAATGTTTTTTGGTGCTTCCAGT